>NC_041334.1:40991794-40996794 GCF_004354835.1 Perca flavescens
CTAGCTAGCTGTTAGACAGACAGAAAGACAGACAGATAGTCTAGCTAGCTGTTAGACAGACAGAAAGACAGACAGACAGACAGACAGACAGATAGTCTAGCTAGCTGTTAGACAGACAGAAAGACAGACAGATAGTCTAGCTAGCTGTTAGACAGACAGAAAGACAGACAGACAGACAGACAGACAGACAGACAGATAGTCTAGCTAGCTGTTAGACAGACAGAAAGACAGACAGATAGTCTAGCTAGCTGTTAGACAGACAGACCGACAGACAGACAGACAGTCTAGCTAGCTGTTAGACAGACAGACAGACAGACAGATAGTCTAGCTAGCTGTCTGGATTTACCCTGCAGAGATCTGGTTAACCATAGTCCTCACAAATCCACCGGAGGTTAGAACCCCGACACAGAGACAGAGGAAGCCAAGGTAATAAATAATTTTAATAAATACTTAGTTTTTTTAAAAGAGAAAAATTATTAAATGCCAGAAAACACTGACAGGCTGACAGAGTGGAGGGGGGGGGATAACAGAAGTTGGAAAAACAGACAGAATCGGAGGGATAAGAGACGAAAGCTTTCAAAAACAAGAGGAATGACCTACGGGTCAGATGGAGTGATAAACAGAGAGAACAGGATGGATGATTAAAACGGAGAGAGTCGGACTGCGGATGGATGATGGACGAAGAAATAAAGGAACAGCCACAGATGGACGATAGAACCAAGTCAGAGAAACAGACAGGAGACACAAAGAGCACACAGCTGTAATCCAAAACACAAAAGAAAATCATTAGAGAGCAATGAACTGATAAATCAAACTGAAAGAAACAGACTGACGAATGGACCGGAAGCCAAGAGAGAAGTTGGTGCAGGTCAGAGGAGATGATGGAAGAAATAGCTTAGTGCATTGTTTTCCTGAAACATTATATTATTATTATTATTATTATTATTATTATTATTATTATTATTATATAGCATCTCATCCTGCCTCTCAGCAGACACATACTTATGGCTGCATTCCACTTAGGAAAGACCCTGGTATTAAACCATTACTGATGGCTGCATTCCACTTAGGAAAGACCCTGGTATTAAACCATTACTGATGGCTGCATTCCACTTAGGAGAGGTCCTGGTATTAAACCATTACTGATGGCTGCATTCCACTTAGGAGAGGTCCTGGTATTAAACCATTACTGATGGCTGCATTCCACTTAGGAGAGGTCCTGGTATTAAACCATTACTGATGGCTGCATTCCACTTAGGAGAGACCCTGGTATTAAACCATTACTGATGGCTGCATTCCACTTAGGAAAGACCCTGGTATTAAACCATTACTGATGGCTGCATTCCACTTAGGAGAGGTCCTGGTATTGTTCATACTGACTCACTGAAATATCTTACTGGGACACTTGATGGAACTGAGCCATCGTTAAGGTGATCAATCTCAGCTGTGCTTTTCCTGTTATGACAAGTCAACATGTCTGCTGTGAAAAAGGTTCATAGTTTTCAATCAGTTGTCAGGCTGCTGTGGCTGCTGCTGGACAGCTCTCTGTCTCTGCTCTCCCCCTCCCCTCTCTGTCCTTTATTGCAGGAGTGAAGTCTGGTGTGCGTGAGTCAGGGTTCCAGCTGCAGCCAATCTACACCAATCACCTCTGCTACATATACCTGGTCCACCTAACACTCCTCGTCGGATCACAGTCTAGACCACGTTAGTCTCGCTGCTGATACCACCTGCTAGTTGCTCTCTGTGGTAGAGATGGGCGAATGAAGCCTCTGAAGCTTCTTCCTTGTATCGCACAATGAGCCAAAGCATCGAAAAGAACACGGTGACATCCGCTGGTCAGCAGAAATGACAGCGGCTATCAACTCTACACAGCCAAACCAAGCTTATAATGTGAACGTAGGAGAGACAGAATGGACACATGCATATGGCATGACTTGACTGAACTTGAATTAAATGACATGAACATGACATGACGGAATTAAAAATATAAAGCCTATGTTTGAATATAACATAATATAATAATATAAACTACTGTGATCAGGATTTGAATGTAAGTATGTTTAAAGCGACCATATTCTGCTCATTTTCAGGTTCATAACTGTATTTTAAGGTTGTACCAGAATAGGTTTACATGGTTTAATTATCAAAAAGCACCATATTTTAGTTGTACTGCACAGCTCTCCCTCACTGCTGCAGATCCTCTTTTCACCTGGTTTCTGTTTTAGCTACAGAGTGAGACCTCTTTTCTTCTTCTTCTTCTGTACTATCTTTGATTGCACTCGCACATGCTCAGTAGCTCAGATGTAGAGCATGTCAGCTAGCTAACTCTAGAGACAGTAAAAGAAAGCCTGTTTCTCCAACTTTGGTAAATTACAGGGCAGGATTAGCTGGGAGACTTCTAAATGAGGGCGCACATGTAAGTAGTTCTTTTGTAGATTATGGTGAACTTGTGTGTGTTGTAGCAGTGCTTTGCTATTGAGAACGACGTAGCATGCTAGTTCAACTCACACCTCCGGCGGAGCTTTTCGTGCATCCCTGTGGAGGCTGGGGGCATTGAACCCGAGTGGACAATGTTCAAAGTTTCCATTGCTGAAGCTGCGGCGAGGAGCTGTGGTCTTAGGATCTTAGGTGCCTCAAGGGGCGGTAACCCACGAACACCGTGGTGGACACCAGTGGTCAGGGAAGCCGTCCGACTGAAGAAGGAGTCCTTCCGGGATATGTTATCTCGGAGGACTCCGGAGGCAGTTGCAGGGTACCGGGGGGCCCGAAGGGCTGCAGCCTCTGCCGTGAAAGAGGCAAAGCAGCGGGTGTGGGAGAAGTTTGAGAAGACATGGAGAAGGACTTTCGGTCGGCACCAAAGTGTTTCTGGAAAACTGTTCGCCACCTCAGGAGGGGGAAGGGGGAACCATCCAAGCTGTGTACAGTAAGGATGGGACACTGTTGACCTCAACTGAGGAGGTAATAGGGCGGTGGAAGGAGCACTTTGAGGAACTCCTGAATCCGACTAATACGCCTCTATGTTAGAGGCAGAGCTGGAGGATAACGGGGATTGTCGCCGATTTCCCAGGCGGAAGTCACTGATGTAGTCAAACAACTACACAGTGGCAAAGCCCCGGGATTGATGAGATCCGTCCAGAAATGCTCAAGGCTCTGGGTGTGGAGGGGTTGTCCTGGTTGACACGCCTCTTCAACATTGCGTGGAAGTCTGGGACGGTGCCAAAGGAGTGGCAGACTGGGGTGGTGGTTCCCCTTTTTAAAAGGGGGACCAGAGGGTGTGTGCCAATTATAGGGGTATCACACTTCTCAGCCTCCCTGGTAAAGTCTACTCCAAGGTGCTGGAAAGGAGGGTTCGCCAATAGTCGAACCTCGGGTTGAGGAGGAACAATGCGGATTCCGTCCTGGTCGTGGAACAACGGACCAGCTATTCACTCGCAAGGATCCTGGAGGGAGCCTGGGAGTATGCCCAACCGGGTCTACATGTGTTTTGTGGATTTGGAGAAGGCGTATGACCGGGTCCCCCGGGAGATACTGTGGGAGGTGCTGCGGGAGTATGGGGTGAGGGGGTCTCTACCAGGGCCATCCAATCTCTGTATGACCAAAGTGAGAGCTGTGTCCGGGTTCTCGGTAGTAAGTCGGACTCGTTTCAGGTGAGGGTTGGCCTCCGCCAGGGCTGCGCTTTGTCACCAATCCTGTTTGTAATATTTATGGACAGGATATCGAGGCGTAGTCGGGGTGGGGAGGGGTTGCAGTTTGGTGGGCTGGGGATCTCATCGCTGCTCTTTGCAGATGATGTGGTCCTGATGGCATCATCGGCCTGTGACCTTCAGCACTCACTGGATCGGTTCGCAACCGAGTGTGAAGCGGTTGGGATGAGGATCAGCACCTCTAAATCGGAGGCCATGGTTCTCAGCAGGAAACCGATGGAATGCCTTCTCCAGGTAGGGAATGAGTCCTTACCCCAAGTGAAGGAGTTCAAGTACCTTGGGGTTTTGTTCGCGAGTGAGGGGACAATGGAGCGGGAGATTGGTCGGAGAATCGGCGCAGCGGGTGCGGTATTGCATTCAATCTATCGCACCGCCAGACGAAAAGAGAGCTGAGCCAGAAGGCAAAGCTCTCGATCTACCGGGTCAGTTTTCGTTCCTACCCTCACCTATGGTCATGAAGGCTGGGTCATGACCGAAAGAACGAGATCCAGGGTACAAGCGGCGAAATGGGTTTCCTCAGGAGGGTGGCTGGCGTCTCCCTTAGAGATAGGGTGAGAAGCTCAGTCATCCGTGAGGAGCTCGGAGAGAGCCGCTGCTCCTTTGCGCCGAAAGGAGCCAGTTGAGGTGGTTCGGGCATCTGGTAAGGATGCCCCTGGGCGCCCCCCCCTAGGGAGGTGTTCCAGGCACGTCCAGCTGGGAGGAGGCCTCGGGAAGACCCAGGACTAGGTGGAGGGAGGTCCAGCTGGGAGGAGGCCTCGGGAAGACCCAGGACTAGGTGGAGGGAGGTCCAGCTGGGAGAAGGCCTCGGGAAGACCCAGGACTAGGTGGAGGGATTATATCTCCAACCTGGCCTGGGAACGCCGATCCCCAGTCGGAGCTGGTTAATGTTGCTCGGGAAAGGGAAGTTTGGGGTCCCCTGCTGGAGCTGCTCCCCCCGCGACCCGACACCGGATAAGCGGACGAAGATGGATGGATGGATGGATGGTAGCATGCTAGCGTTAGCATTAGCGTTAGCATGCTAACGCTACGAGCTACGATTGTGGTTAGCCAGCTCATTTCGGACTGTGACGTCACAGTCCGAGCCGATTTTGAACAGCTCACCAGGAGACTGAAGGCAGGACACATTCAGAAACCAGATCTCACTCAGAACACCATGGATGGATTTTTTTCAAAGTTTGTATGTGTGTGGAAGCACCAGAGACACAAAAGAACACCCCAAATCCCAGAAAAAGTGTTTTTTTTCATAATATGGGCACTTTAATAAGGCTAAATATGAATTCAATAAACTGCAGCAAC
>NC_041334.1:41001794-41004294 GCF_004354835.1 Perca flavescens
TTTTCCCCTGTTGCCATGGGAACGTTATGAAGTGATGTAATTACGCGACGTGAACATCATCGAAAAGCAGGATGTTGGGGAATCACAGTTTTTTTCATAGGTTGTTGTAACTCAGTTTACCAGTCCCTCCAGAAAACGATTATGCCATCGCATAATTCAATGCATAATCAGCCAAAGACTTTCGCAGCATAGATTTGCCGATTTCTGCACAAAATATTCGGGACTTGCATGATTTCATAATCCTCGCTTTTTCGTTGCAAAAAAGTCACATAATATATCTCAATTGTATCTTATGATATAATTAAAAATGTTGTGTTTACTTCACACAAGAGCAGCCATTTTCCCCTGCTGCATCATCGAAAAGCAGGGTGTTGGGGAATCACTTTTTTTTTCTCTTTTTCATCAAACCGTAATTTTTGCAAGTTCCCGCAATTTCATCGCATAAAATTGCATAAATATCTTGCATATTCCATTGCATTTTTTAAGAAAACGTGCCGCATAATCAAGGATTTTTGCCCGCAACAATCACAAAAAAACTCCACATTTTTCTAGAACGTGTTATGTGGGAGCAGGGAATGTGGACCCAAACGCAGAGACACCGGGAAACACTCAGGGAAAAACCAAAAGAAACAGACAAATAATCCACAACAGGCTGATGGCAAAACACAGGCAGGAACGAACAGGCACAAATGATCTGACAAGACACAAAGGCAACACAGAAGCTAAACACATGAGGTGATGGGAAATCAGAGACAGGTGAGACAACAGGTGAATAGAGCTAATCGGTTGTGTTGGTCTTAGTCAACTCAGATCTCTTTAGTCCATTAGTCATGTTTTTTTTTATTTTTTTAAAGATTTCAACTGACTGCCAGCAGCACTGCATCTGTATCGCTGCCTTTCTTTCAAGGTTTTTTTATTGGATGATAAAATTGCAAAAAGCAATTACTGTACAGTGGGATGTGCATATTTTTCCCCTTTTTAACCAGAACATACCCCCCCATGACCCACCCACCCACCCGCTTATGAACAAACCTATATTAAGGATTACCACAAGAGATAGTTTAAAACACCGTCTAAATTATAATAAATAAAACATAAAGGTTAAAAAGTTAAGAAGGTACAGAATGACAAAAATAAAAATTATATATATATATATATATATATATAAATAAAAATCACCTTAAAATAATAATGAAAAGAAAAGGGGGGGAAGGGAATAGCTACTCTGAAATTGTTGTAGTTGGCTTCTCAAAAAATGTCAAGAAGGGGCGCCATCTTCTGAAAAATGTATCCTCAGATCCCTGTGTAGTGCAACGTATTTTCTCTAAATTCATACAGGACATAATGTCTCTAATCCAGTGTGAGTGGGAAGGAGGAGAAGGGTCTTTCCATTTGAGTAAGATACACCTACGAGCCAGTAAGGAGGAGAAGGCCAATACCTTCAGCTTCCCCTTAGGCAGACCCAGTAAAAGGGTTTGGCTCGATCTGATGTTGAAGTACCTCTGAAATTGTTCGAAAAACTGAAGTCCAGAAATCAGTTAGGGTAGGACACATCCAGAACATGTGAAAGAGTGACGCAGGTGCGCTCTTGCAGCTATCACAGGTCGGGTCGACGGCAGGAAACATACGAGCTAGTTTGGTTTTAGATATGTGGAGGCGATGAACTACTTTAAATTGCACAAGAGCATGACGGGCGCACATGGAGGTAGAGTGTATCCGATCCAGGACAGAATCCCACATGTGATCTGAGACGGCAGAGCCTAGATCCTGTTCCCACATGTTTCTTATAGCTATTAATAAGGGACTATGCAACTTCGAAATAAGGTTATAGAAGACCGAAATTGTGCCTTTTAATGTGGGGTTAACAGAAAGAAACATATCGACAGGAAAGGCTGGGGTTTATTAGGGAATTGGGGAATTAATTTCTGAACATAATGCCTAATTTCTAAAAATCTTAAAAAATCTGTCTTTATGATACCAAAGTTGTTCATTAGTCTTGTTTTTATGCTTTTTTTCACGCTGAATGACTTATTTCCAAGAAACGTACAATTACATCTCTGGTAAACACAAGAATTAAAGTGGTGCTTTTAGCACGACTCTTAGCAGAGAAACTCAGATTTACAGATCTGTCGATTAAATCAACTAATAGATTAGTCGATGCAGTTGAATATTGGGTTAGTCGACTAAGAATTTCTTCAATCGAGCACAGCCCTACAGGTGAAAAATATCAGGGCGGGGCAGGAAAATCGCAAAGGAGGGAAAACACAGGAAGTAACCTGGACGAGACAAGACAGAAAACCAGACTACCAAAATAAAACAGGAAATAGAAAAGACAGAAAACATGAATTCAACTAAAGACTGAAACTTGAAACAACACTAGTCCACACAAGGGAGAACAGAGAACACAGGAATTAACCGCAACACATAATACACAGAACGGAATACATCAACACAATAGGGAACAGGAATACATCAACACAATAGGGAACAGGAATACATC
>NC_041334.1:41009294-41014294 GCF_004354835.1 Perca flavescens
AGTGAAACTCCTGAAACCAATTTGGCAGCAAACTGTCCCTGCCTTGTGGTGAGACAGCATTACCTGGGAGGCACAAACACACACCAACAGAACGGAGCCACATCTGCAGTAATGAGGTTAAAAAACGTGCTCAAAGCAACTAGACAAGAAGCTTTCAAGCTAAACTGATTTAAACTGAATTTAGCAGAGCAGAAAGAAAGTATTGTTAATCACACTGTGATTGATTGCTGGGGGTACCGATTCCCCCCTGGGTTAGGTTCAGGCACTGCTCATTACATTAGATTATGATCATGGTTTAGACCTTGTTTACTCACAGGTGAAAACTTAAAAATATCTGATCAGATGTGCCTTTGGTTTAGACGGCGACGGAGTTTTTGGGGCTTAAAAATGCAAAAAAAGTGAAACCACCCTCCAGAGTGGAAATCTTAAAAACGTCACGTTCTCGTCTAAAGTGTGTGTGTGTGTGTGTGTGTGTGTGTGTGTGTGTGTGTGTGTGTGTGTGTGTGTGTGCGTGCATTGTTTGGAGCAATAACTCCACCTCCTCGTCTGTCCAGACAAAATAGTCAGCTTTTGTTGTTGGTTTGGTGCTACCAAGCTACCAAGCGGATATGTTGATTTTACATACCCCAGTCAGAGCACTTAGGTCAAATGACCAGCTTCTTTTGGACTGTCCCAGATCCAGACTGAAAACCAGAGGGGACAGAGCTTTTTCAGTTGCAGGTCCGAAGCTCTCGAATGCTCTCCCCCTCAATATTAAAGCAGCTAGCTCTATTGAGTCATTTAAATCTAAATATATATATATATATATATAAACTCATCTCTTTGAAATAGCTTTTAACACAAGCTGAGCTGTGACATTGTTAATATTGTTTGTAATCATGTTTACATGTGTTTTAATTATTATTATTATTTCGGGGATACTATGTTTTTAATGGGTTTTTACTTTTTCTTCTTGGCTAATTAGTATTCTTTTTGTACTGTTACCGGTATTAGTATCTGTACAGCACTTTGGGGCAGGAGTGACTGCTTGTAAATGTGCTCTATAAATAAACTTGATCTTGACCTACCGAGGAGGAGGAGGAGGAGGAGGAGGAGGAGGAGGAGAGAAGTGGAAGGAAGGTTCTACGCGTGGACTTGGTGGTGTTGTGTGTCCGTGCTTCCCTCCACCACCTAGCCGTCTGGCATACATCACATTTCACACACTTCCGTCACCATATGCACGCAGATTTCCCCCCAAAACGCTCGTCTAAACGCGGAATAAAAAGCGCAACGCCACTTTTGCGTTTTCTCTTCAGATTGTTTCCGTCTAAACACAGCCTAAGGTTTGTGGAATGATCTCTGTTAGAGCTGCATCCAATTATCATTGTCATTATTGTGTAGTTTTTTAATTTTTTCAATAAACCGATAAGCTATGTAAAATAATTCCGTAAATAGATGAAGTTGCCTTCCACAATTTGAAATGTTCATATTGCTTGTTTTGTCTGCTCACCAATCCAAAACCAAAATATATTTAGTTTACCATGATATAAGACTTTATGAATGTATTTATAACTGATTGCTCCTCACAGACATCCACACCCTTCACCATTAAAACAACAGTCGGCTTCATGAACGTAATCTCATTAACAGAAATACTTCCACGCAGGAGTGAATCTAGAAAAACATTTATGGGGTGTCAAGAGGGGGGCAGGAATTTTTGAGGGGTGGCAACATAGGGCAGACGTATATATACTGAATTTAATCACAGTTATTACAGTTTGATGAGAAATAGTATGTACACACTACAAAAGGACACAGGCTGCCATTTACAAACTCATACAGACACACTTCATCTCAGGCAAACAGTGTCCTGCATTAGAGGTGACCATACAATGTGATCTCACTTAATAGGAGAGAGAAGTATGATAGAAGTATATTAGGAATAAGTGACCATACAATGTGATCTCACTTAGTATGAGAGAGAAGTCTGATAGAAGTAAGGGGCTTAATCACAGGACAGGCATTAAGGTAAGACACAGGTGATGAGAGGCAGATGTGTGAGAGGGGAATCAAACTCATTCACGTTAATAAATGGTCAAATTGGCCGTAACTTTTAATTTGTTGCTGCCTACTGGGGTGGCAAGGCTTTTAGGGTGGCATTTGCCACCCTGGTAGATCTGCTCCTGCTTGCACGTGATTTAACATTTAGATTAGTTTATGTAAAAATACATTATTTTGAAGCAAAGTATCAGGTCCTTATTAGGGGTCCAAGCCCGAGGGGGCTGGGCCCAGATCCAGCGGAGCTGGGAACCCTATTCTTTTCGCTAACATTTGTATTAATCTTATTATTCTTCCTTCAATAAAAGTCATACTGCAGCCTACACCGTACAAGTTATATATATAAGGTATAGACTGTTAGCCTGACAAGCCAGACCTACACACAGATGTTGGGTCTGGGAACTCACCATTGACGGAGCTCGATCCGAGGGGCGGGATAAACGGTTGTCTTTCAAATTCCCTCTGCACATAATAGGATAGCGCTACAACCAGGCAGAGCAACGAAGAAGGTAGCAGAGCTAATTGATAGATTAAACTTTTGCCGTATCCGGTCAGCAAAACTCCGAACACATCTCCCTTTTTTAAGAATGATTTCTGTGCCGTTCTTTGTTCTTTTATCAAAGAAAAGCTGAACTCCAAGTCTTCCAGAAGTCCGCTGTTCCCAGCAGCAGCAGCAGCCATAAGCCCCGCCCACCCACTCTATACACCATGTGATTGGCCTGACCAAAATTTGGATTTTGCAGCTTGAAAGTCAACGGAGAGTGCCTAGACCCCCCCTGGCTGCCACATAAATTTGCTGCCACTAGGGGGAGTCTAGATTTCTAGGCTAACAGACTGTGACATGTAACTCACACTCCGAAAATTACACTTGTCCACCAGTAGGGGGCGGTATGGCAAAGAAACTCGCATTTTACCCAAACTGTGCATCGCACATTTAAACACCTTATATTCAGGCGTTCCCTGTATTGAGCTGAATCTCCTGATGTAGGCCACGCCCATTTCCGCCTATAGGTCATTGGTCATAGCATAAGCAACAAGGTGTAACGAAATGCTTGTTAAAAGTTGAACCTCTCTTCAGTTGCTTGGTCGAGCTGATGGGACTTGATTTTAAAAATAACAGTTCAGTGTTTTCAGTTGAGTTCAACAAACTTTCATCAAAACTATATGCATTTCATGGCAGCTGATTTTCAAGAAGACCAGCTGGAGTTAGTCTCAGTAGACAGTCGGCAACGTTGGTGTAGGTAAACTTAAGTTAAAAGGTTGGATTTAGTTGACAGAGTATCATTTATTATGTAGGCTTGACAAAGGTTTAAATAAAAGATGAGGTCATCTACCAAAGAAGGCTGGAAGGGAAAAGAGAATGAAGCAATGAGTGCGTAAAAACAAAATAAAGAATTCAGAAGGTTAAAAAATGCATTTATTGGGCGCTTGGTTAGCTCACCTGGTAGAGCGTGCGCCCATATATAGAGGTTCACGCGGGATTGACTCCAGCCCATTGCTGCACATCATTCCCCCCCTCTCTCCCCTTGCATGTCTTCAGCTGTCCTATAAAATAAAGGCCTAAAATGTTCCCCTAAAAAAGGTGCATTTATTGATATTTATGTCAAAAGAGCTGAAAATACACCAGATCATATCACTGTTTTATAAAGGCTCTTGCCTAGCGAACACTTGTCTATTTAAATCTGGCCATCCGTCTGCCGGCCATCTGATCAAATTTAGTTATTTTAAAAGCATCTTTTGTGCTTATGTTTGGACCAAAGAACCGAATCCAGGTTGCACACGTACAAGGTAGTCAGTTCAAGTCAATCTGAGGGTTGGAGAGCATCCATAAGAAATTCAGCCAATGCACTTTTTGGTCATGTTTACATTTGAAATGCTACAGACATTTATGAGAAACAACTGGATGTGAAAACATCCCAAAACAGGCAGACAGGATCAACAAACACACTTCCACCCTGAGCATGGAGAATAGTCGTGCAGTGTGAGTCAGCTTGGCTGGAGGTGACTGGATTGACAATGAGCAGACTTGTATTGTCCTCTGGCGATTGTTCCTCTCTTCAAGGCTGACTGAGGGAATCTGCCCCGCTGGAGCCTGCTGAATAGGCTGCTTTTGTCTGCAGAGGAGGTAGGTTTGATTTGTCTTCAAGGACAGCTGAGACCAGAGCCATAAACAAACCGAGAAAGCTTTTCTTTTCTTTGACTTAAATGGTTAGGGAAAAGAGACGTCAAAGGCACGGTGAGAGACAGGGCCTACCAGTGGCGGACTCAGGCTGTCTGACGGGCACGGGCAAAAAAAAAAAAAAAAATAAAAAAAAAAAAGGCCACCAGCTTGAAAAACGTTTTCTAGCATGTAGATGAACTTATATAGTATATGGCACTGCATCACGTATTCTCCACTTTAAGGACACCCTCGAGGGAACTTCATAGCATTTTCTTTATTTAAAGGTTTCATGACATGGTGCTCTTTGGATGCTTTTATATGTGTATTGTAGCAGTGTTTTGCCATTGAGAACGAGCTAGCATGCTAACGGTTAGCCCCCTAGCACCCTGGTTTCGGCTAGTGCCGTAGAAAGCTGTGCGGATTTTGACCAGCTCACCAGGAGACTGAAGGCAGGACACATTCAGAAACCGGATCTCACGCAGAACACCAGGGATGGGTTTATTCAAAGTCTGTATGCGTGTGGAAGCACCAGAGACACAAAATAATGCCTGGTACTTATTTAAACCCAAATAATGATCTTTTCCTCAACCTATCCAGGTAGCCTATCCTATCTTTCTTAGCGTTAATCACATGTTCTTGTGGCTGGTTCTCTCCGATAAATACGTACAATATGTCGTTTTGGGAATCATTGGCACACTTTCTGTTCTGTTGTTTAGGTATAAGGACATATTGAACAAACTTTATATTCAAATTCTTTTAGATAGATTAAAATGCAAAGCAGCCATGTGACCCAACCAGCTGT
>NC_041334.1:41016794-41026794 GCF_004354835.1 Perca flavescens
CACCGCTGAGCTCAGCAGGGAGTGCAGCAGGACCACGGCGACAGCTGGAACCAGGATCTTGGTGCCAACGTTCTCCAAGGAAATACGCTGGGGGGAAAAAACATAAGGACTCCGGGGAGTAAACTCCCCAGAAGCTAGGATTAGTAATAAGCATTTCTGGGACGGGAAACACACAAATAGTAATAGTAAAAGTAATAGAAAGGGAGAGGAGAGAGCAGCTCAGTGTGTCAGAGGAAGGAAGGAAGTCCCCCGGCAGTCTAGAACTATAACAGCGTAACTATAACAGCGTAACTAAGAGAGACAGGTCATAAGGAGAGGTAGCCTGTTCGGGCTTTGAACTCTCCCCCTGCCGGATCGGGCTTGGCTGTCCTGCCTCCCTCTACTTTGTTATGTATTATTAGTCTAACAATTATGAAGAGAAGCAGGTGGGCCAGTTAGGTGAACACTGCAACTCCTCACTCCCTAACTAGAAGCTTTATCAAATAGGAGAGTTTTAAGTTCATTCTTGAATGAGGTGAAAGTTTCTGCCCTCCGAACCCAGATCGGGAGCTGGTTCCATAGGAGAGGAGCCTGGTAGCTGAAGGCTCTGGCTCCCATTCTACTTTTAGAGACTCTAGGTACCACCAGTAACTCTGCATTCTGGGAGCGTAGTGCTCTAGTGGGACAATAGGGCATTAGGAGCTCTTCTAGATATGATGGTGCTAGACCATTTAGAGCTTTGTAGGTCAGGAGAATTTTTTATTTATTTTACAGGAAGCCAGTGCAGAGAAGCTAATACAGGAGAAATATGATCTCTTTTCTTAGTTCTTGTGAGAACACGTGCTGCAGCATTCTGGATCAGCTGGAGAGTCTTAAGGGACTTATTTGAGCAACCTGACAGTAGGGAATTACAATAGTCCAGCCTGGAAGTAACAAATGCATGCACTAGTTTTTCAGCATTGTTTTGAGACAGGATATTCCTAATTTTGGCAATGTTACGAAGATGAAAAAAGGCTGTTCTTGAGGTTTGTTTTAGATTGGCATTAAAGGATATATCCTGATCAAAAATAACTCCTAAATTTCTGACAGTAGTGCTGGAGGCCAGGGCAATACCATCCAGAGTAGCTATATCTTTAGATAATGAGGTTCTGAGGTGTTTAGGGCCCAGCTCAATAACTTCAGTTTTGTTAGGGTTTAACATCAGAAAATTATAGGTCATCCAGGATGTTATATCTTTAATGAACTTGAAGTTTGAAGATTAGCTAGCTGACTGGTTTCGTCTGGTTTGATTGACAAGTATAATTGGGTGTCATTCGCATAACAGTGAAAGTTAATTGAGTGTTTCCTAATACCAAGAGGAAGCATATATAGGGAGAATAGAATTGGTCCAAGCACTGAGCCTTGTGGAACCCCATGGCTAACTTTAGCGTACTTGGAGGATTTATCATTAACATTAACAAATTGAGATCAATCAGAGAAATAGGACTTAAACCAGTTTAGAGCAATTCCTTTAATGCCAACCAAGTGTTCCAATCTCTGTAACAGGATAGTATGGTCAATAGTGTCAAAAGCAGCACTAAGATCTAGTAAAACAAGTATGGAGACAAGTCCTTTGTCTGTAGCAGTTAGAACGTCGTTAGTAATTTTCACCAGTGCCGTCTCTGTGCTATGATGCTTTCTAAATCCTGATTGAAAGTCATCAAATAAACTGTTGCTATGGAGAAAATCACATAACTGATTAGCAACCACCTTCTCAAGGATCTTGGATAGAAAGGGAACGTTAGATATAGACCTCAGGATCGAGGATGGGTTTTTTCAGAAGAGGTTTTATACACACTACATGTAAGCATATCATATGAGACACTGAAAGGGAAGAGAAAGCTGGGAGTGCTAAATGTAGTATTTTTGCTGCTTTAAGGTACAATGAAAAGGCCATTCAGATTCACCCAACAACTGATCACACACACCGGTTCTATTATGTGATTTTATCTATGAATCATAGCAGTAGAGAACATGCAAATACACACATACACTCACAGAGAATGAACACATTATACGTATGCCAGTACGTGAGTGAGATTTTCATTATCTTGGCGTGTTGCCCCGCCTCGCCTCCACTGAACGTGACAGTTTAATTTTCTCCAGTTGACCTTTTCTTTACTGATAAGCTCAGGTACAATCCATACACAAAGGCTTCCCTTCCCAGCCTTTACCCGTTCTTCTTTCCAGTCATCTGACATTACAGCACCTCAATAAATACCCCTACAACACACAAATACACACCTACATATATAAACCATTCCATGCAAACACAAAGTGACAGCAACGTAATCATTCCCACATTTAAAAAAGGCATTTATAGTGAGGGGGTGGGCAATTATTTTTTCCAAGGGGCCACATGACAAACAGGGACTGTGTGTGGAGGGCCGGACCAATAGGCTAAACTCACTTCTGCTCAATATTAATTTTATCTCTTTATGAAAAGCAGTAAATTGTAAGGTCTTTGATAAGCTGTGACTGGTAAGGGCACAAATGTTATGATTAGGACATGAAAAAAGTGAAGCAGACATAATACAAAATGCAATTATGTCGCTATTTACTCAACATCCATGAATGAAATTGTGACCAAAATGTGCCATTTTTCAAAGAACAGTATTCAATTTACTTTACAAAGTGCTATTACTATTTCATTTGTAGTCTAACTACAGAATTAGCTTTTTCCACTTTTTTCTTAGAGCATGAAAAAGTGAAGCAGACATAGTACAAAATGCCAACATTATGTCACTATTTGAACAGCATTGACAAAGTGAACAAAATGTGCATATTTTTCGCCATTTTTCAAAGAACATCATTAAATTAACTTCATACAAAGTGTTATCTTTTTGTTTGTAGTCTTACTACCTCATTTGCTTTTTTCAGTTCTATTTCTTGTTCAGTGAGAAAAATCTAGTCTGTGCTGGGCCTGAACAAGTGCACTAAAGTCAGGTTCAATGTCTGAGGTGGATATGCGAAGGACAGCCGACAGGTGATCATCAGTAAGAGAAGTTCTCTATCTGGATTTGTTAAACTTCATCACTGAGAATGTTTGTTCACATATGTAGGTTGATCCAAAGAGAACTGACATCTTTTTTTCTCTTTGAGAGAATAGAAATCCAGCAATGATACAGATTTAAAGTGCTCCGACAGCACGGTATCTGACTGCAGACCAATGAGTTCAAGCTGAACATCACTAGGTGCATTGTCCACCCTGCAAGTGAAGGGAGGAGGAATGTGCATTTCACACTCAACTATTTTGAAAGAGTCTTGAAATCGCCTTGACTCACCATGCAGTGCCACTAACATGGATGAGTACCTGCAGAGGTGATCGGTCGATGGTGTGGCTTCTTTCAGGGTTTGCACGTGGGTGGGTGTGTTACCCTCCAACTGGCTTGAGAGAAACTGCAACTTTCTCATAAAGGCCTTCACCAGGCTGTGCATTTCATGTGCAAAAAGGCCCTTGCCTTGCAGTTTGGTGTTTAGCCCATTCATTAATGCAGTCACATCCAGTGTTGCCATAGTTACTTTGAAAAAGTAACTTAGTTACTTTACAGATAGCTTGATTTTAAAAGTAACAAAGTTAGATTACTAGTTACTTTATTAGTTACATTCAGCAGCTGCCGACAACACCCCCACAGCCTCAACATAAACATGACAACCGGTTTACTGTGAGGCAGCTCGGCATTACCAGTAGTAGGATCTGGTTTATTATGGCACCAAAGAGAGCGAGTCAACCGTGTTTAAGGGCAGCATTTCCTCTACAACGTAGGCCTACTGCCCGACCAACTTCTTCAACTCTTCCCCCCTTACTGGTTTAGCACCAAAGTCCAGCTTTAGTTGTTTGGGTGGTGGGGGGCCTCCTTCTCTCTGCTTCGCACCTCCTGCTGGGACTTGCTCTGTAAGTTTGACTGCAGCGCTGCAACTCCAAATGGTTCTTCAAATGTGACGTAGTGTTTTTGTAGCTAGATAGCACTTTATCTCCACCAGCACAGAGTGAACAACCAACCTTAATACTGCCGTCTTTAGCTGACACAAACTCTAAATAGTAACTGGTTTTTTTTCTAGCTAGAAAACGCACATCTCTCTCCTCCCTTAATTGTTGTTTACGTTTGTGTCGCTGTGTGGTAACGTGACCTGTCCTCATGCTGAAAACGTTACCTGTCCTCATGCTGAAAACGTGACTTGTCCTCAGGCTGGTACAATTAAACAAAAATTAAAAGAGAGCGAACATGAAAGACATTTAAAGGTCCTGTGACATGCTGCTTTTTGGATGCCTTTATATAGACCTTAGTGGTCCCCTAATACTGTATCTGAAGTCTCTTTTATATAGACCTTAGTGGTCCCCTAATACTGTATCTGAAGTCTCTTTTATATAGACCTTAGTGGTCCCCTAATACTGTATCTGAAGTCTCTTTCCCAAAATTCAGCCTTGGTGCAGAATTACAGCCACTAGAGCCAGTACCACAATGAGCTTTCCTTAGGATGTGCCAAGCTCGAGGGTGGGGGTGTGGTCTTGACCAACTGCCACTTTGCTAGTTTGAAAGTCATGATGTCTCTCTCTCTCATGTGGGGGCCAAATTCTCTGGGCGGGCAAAGTAGAGAAAGGGGAGGTAACCTTTCCTCTTATGACCTCATAAGGAGAAGATTCCTGATTGGTCCATCTGAGCTTTCATTTTCTCAAAGGCAGAGCAGGATACCCAGGGCTCGGTTTACACCTATCACCATTTCTAGCCACTGGGGGGACCATAGGCAGGCTGGGGGAACTCATATTAATGTTAAAAAAACCTCATAAAGCGTCTCATTGTCTCCCCTGTCTTGGCTATTTAAAGCTGCGTTCCAGACACAATTTTTAGTCGGTAAGTTACGACTTCAAGTCACGAGTCACGACTTGGTAGCGTTCCAGGCAAAGTCACCATAAACCCTTCTAGCTAGCATTGACGTTAGCTAGCGCTAGGTGATACTAGCGATTTCTTGAGGGCGAGAAATTTTGGGCTTCATTTAATAAACATAACCTAGTAGTACACAAACGTATGTGTATTGTTTTGATTAAAATGTGAGGAATGACTTTACATTGCCTATTTATGTCTTTATCTATCTATTTATTTCTATTTCTCACCGTTAATCACTGTACAGCATCAACATGCACTCTTAAAACTGCTGGGTTAAAAATAACCCAACTTGGGTTATTTTGGTAACCCAGCGCTGGGTCCAATATGGACCGATCCAACGCTGGGTTGTTTTAACCCAGCAGGGTTGGGTTATAGCTTTGACCCAGCATGTTGGGTTATATTTTCTACCCAAAAATGGGTTAAAATGACCCATGTTGTTGGGTTAATACTACTCAAAATGGGTTGGAAAAATACAACCCACCTTCTGGGTTATCTGTATTTTTTTTTTTTCACTAGATGTTTTGCATTATGAAATGTATTGATGAAATTATGAAAATAATCACGCACATAACATCTCAGCATTTTGTTTTTATTGCTACAAGCCAAATATATCACTTAAGACAAAATTAAACAGTTCAATACCTTTCAGTTAACATTACATGACAGCTACAGTTTATTGGAAAATAGTGTCGGGCACACTGACTTTGATGAATTTACTGTTTATCAAATGAGACAAGAAGCTAACGTTAGCAAACACTGCGGTCCCTCTGCCGCATCAAAAAAACAAAGAAAAAAAAAGATGCTGTATTTCTCCGACATGCTGTATCAACGTTACCGTTTAAAACACTTTCCAAGTTAGTGGGGATGTATACCGCTCCAAACCAACATTAAAAACGTAGTAAGCTTCCCTCAGAGTTTAGTTTTGTTTCTAAACTATGTGTAAAATGAGCGGTGACGTTAAATCATCTGTGTGACGTTTGTTTTCAGGTAACTTTACTGTTTACATTGTGAGAAGGAGGAAATGGTTCTAACATTTCACTTTAGATGTGTGTGAATGTCACCAGGAGTCATTTATATAGTTATATTTTATAGTGATCCATTATCTGTTCAAAAATTTTCTATTCAAAAAAAAAAAAAAATAGAAAATAAATATTTGTGTGTGCTGGAAAGTCGTTAGAAAATATGAAATTGGAATCGGCTAAAATCAATATCGGCAGATCAAACTCAATGAAAAATTGGAAATTTGAAACAGCCTAGTAAGTTGAAATCGGTGCATCTCTACTTATCACATCATTAAACGGACAAAATAGTCACAATTTCTCAAACTTCATGCATTGAACTATCAACTAGCAATCTGAGCTCTCATTAATTTGACAGTGTTTGATTCAAGTCCTGGTATCTGAAAGACGGTAGTCTAGATGAACTCCCAAAATTTAGCACAAAGTTGACATTGAACAACAATCCCAGCACCACAACACAACATTTTATTTTGTAAGATTCTAGCTCACCATGCCTGGAGTGTCCACTAAGCATGGAAACTCTGTGATAATGTCTAGCATTGATGTAGTCCCAGTGATGGGATCCACTGTGCCCTATGGATGGCAGTCTCCAGCATGTGTTGGCCAACCTGGGACTGTGGCCAGATGTTATTCTTCAGTCACTCCGTCAACTGGATGAACCGCTCTGGAGTTCTAGTTGGTTCTGTGAGGAGCAGAGAAATCGATAAGTTCTACCAAGCTGTGACATATTAAGATATCTAATGTTTTAATAGAGTGGGCCGGTTTCCCATACAAGAATCAAGCCTAGCCCTAGACTACAAGAACAATTAAATGAACAGTTATGTAAAAAGATTAATCTCTGTATATGAAACTGGCCCATAGAGTTCAAGTAAGAAGTACTTGTTATGTTGCAAACAGGAGAGAGGATAAGTCAAATCCACTTCTAAATGCAACATGAATTGGATTGAAATGGAGGAGCCAGACATCTTGCTGTACCTGGTAAAATGACTCGGGTGTCTTGTGGCACTTGTGATGTTAAATGTACTGCCTGCCAGAGTGGAGTCTTTTTCAGACATTACGGAGATGCTCTTCCAGAAAGCCTGTTGTGGGTTTATGCCCTCTCCTGGGGTGAACCATGCGTCGTCCTAAAGTTTAGAAGTAAACAAAAATAAAAAAAAAAAAAAAAAAGAATTCAAACACATTAGGTAATAACTAAGCCAGAAGCAACTCTGAAAGTAAGAGCTGAAGTAAAAATTAGGATAAAGCTGAGCCAGTAATAGAATAGCTCTTGCCTTACATGTCCTGCCTGATTCTGCACAAAAAGCTCAAACTTGGTTGATGTTTTCTTTCTAAAGATGATCGTATTGTGTTGCACCTTATGTTGTAAGGTTTAAGCCCAGTTTTTTAGGGTAACTCCCTTCACTTTACCGCCAGTATCAACACATGAAGCCACCTTGTCTTGAGAAGCTTGTGGTTTGTTGTTCACTTTTAACTCACTTTGCATTATCTTTTCATCTCTTTTTCCTCTTGCACTCATAAATGCTACTCTCACCGCTCGCTTTCCTTCTGCGGCCACACTGTCCCTGATTTAAGGCACCTGCCACACTACTCTCATAACAGGTTTTTAACCCCCATATTACGTGATACACTGCTTTCTCACCAACCATCACAGCCCTAGCAGGGATTGTCACATTTGCTTTAGGTCAGTTAATTATTGTGTGGTTAAAAACTTCCATAGCCTGTGCCTTGACAGTCCCTCAGGCATGGAAACTGATCCACAATTGATGATGCCAGCATAGCCTTTGCACCTGAAGATGGACTTGACAACAATATGAATTTTATTAACATTTAACACTACCACATAACACAATATATTGACAGTTTTTTTTACAGTAATTATCAAAAAAATAATATAAAATAAAAATATAAATCAAGATTGCACTAACTGATCCCAGATCAAAGGGATGAGATAAGTAGTTTAGATGCAGTTCACATTAGTGAAGAACTAGCCCACAACTTAAAAATAATAAAATAATCTGTGTGTGAAAAATACTTACTTCTCTCCAAAGTGCACAACTAGTGGGACACAAGTATCCGGACCATGGCACGTCTTTCATTATTTATGTGATTCTGTTCCTCAGGACCACTAACCATGCATTTTCCATCAGCTGTCTTAAGGATCTCATACGGATATTCTATAAAAATGATTAATGAACAGAGAAAGAAAGTATACACATATATATGAATATCATGACTATGCCTCTGACTTACATCAAAATTGTCCAATCAAAGTGAAGCTTTTAAAAAAGCTTCTCACTCAATTAAAAAATAAGTTATTCAAGATAAATTACCATGAACTTACAAATGTTGCTCCTTGTTCCAAAGAAGCTCTGCGTTGCTCTGAAGGCAGCCGGTTCGGGGCTGGGACTTGAATCCTTAAAAGTATATCGAAGAAATAACAGCTTCATTACCAGGTTCCATTCCACAAAATCAATATTTTGTATTGCTTAGTAGACATACTAGTTGATATAACATTTCCACAGCAATATCAAGTCTGATTATAGATCATATTACTAAGATGAGTTGCAATAAATAAAGTAGCATATGTCATGACCTGCCTAAAGGAAACACTGTAATCTACAACAGAACTAATGCACACCCTTAGCAGCCCAGCATAGTGAAGTATAGGCAGTACAGACTGTAGCATCCCTGAAATGATTTGTCACTTTCAAGACTACAAATCAACACAAAAACAGCAAAAAATAATCAGTAAAAAATCTAAAAACGCAACTTTGTCCATCCTATTTAAGCATGTGTCACCCGAGATACTGTAATACATATTTCCATAGTACAGCATTTTCTTCAGACCACAGGTTACAAAGTCTAGGGATGATAATCAACTGTTAAAAAGACTGAATTTGAGTACAAGCCGACAATACTAGCTAGCTGCTACTGCTAAGTTTAGTTCAACATTAGTCTCGCTTTGCCAGACCATCTACTTAATGAAAATGTAGCTACAGCTTATCCATATTAAGCGTCACGTTACACAATACACTTACATTCAAATATGCGCTAATATTGTAGAAACACAACCGTCTCGTTATACTTCTAATTATTGTAAAAAACCGCTAGCTTGATTTTATGCTGACTCACTTGAGGCTAGGCTAACGTTAGCTAACATTACCTTAACTACATATTAACAATACAGAAATACACCTAAACACAAACATACCTCGTAACTGTTAGGCTGCTTAACACGTAGGAGGGGGCAAGTCTCTACTTTATCATTGTCCTCTTTTGCGTTATTATCAGGTTTTATAAAAAGTCCGAGAGCTCAGGCCATAACGCTAACGCTAACGCTAACGCTAACGTTCCTATTTGCCTCCGACATCTCCGTCATCTTCACTGTCAAGTGCGTCAATCAATCATGACGTTCGGGATGCTAAATAATACTCATAACGTTAACCCTATATAGTTAATTCCGTGTAAGGAGTAATGTGTGTTTACAGTTAGGAACCAAAATAGCAATATAGAGATTTACTAGCTAACGTTAAAGGAGAGGCATTTAGCTAGCTAGCTACAACATAAGTTTTAAACTCTTGAGCCAACGGCTAATTGTTAACGTTAATGTCCTTATAGCTCGCTGGCTAAAGGGAACTAACGTTATGGTTAACCATACAGAGAGCTAAGTTAATGCTAACATGTCTTTCAGTTCACACTATCATTAAAATTGTCTGGCTATAATAACCTATTTTTATTGTTTTACCGTCTGAAACTGATCACTTACCGGCAGCTATGGTCGTTGACGTCCTGGCGCCTTCTGTCCAGAAATGGCGGAAGAACGAGCCTCGCTTTCATTTAACCCATCGTGTTGGGTCACAATCTTTGACCCAACGTTGGGTCAAATCTACCCAACCTATAACCCAACAGCCTTAACCCAGCAATTGGGTTATTAAAATAACCCAGCGTTTTTTAGGGTGTGAGGTGCCATTGTTGTTTATGTGTGTGTGACGTCAAAAACTATAACTGGGAGTACAACCATCTGGTACCAGTTCATGAGTAGTAAGTTACAGGGTTTGAAGAAGGTCGTGAAAACAT
>NC_041334.1:41034294-41076794 GCF_004354835.1 Perca flavescens
GTGTGTGTGTCTGTGTGTGTCTGTGTGTGTGTGTGTGTGTCTCTGTCTGTGTGTCTGTGTCTGTGTGTGTCTGTGTGTGTGTCTGTGTGTCTCTGTTTGTGTGTCTGTGTCTGTGTGTGTGTCTCTGTGTTTGTCTGTGTGTGTATGTGTGTCTGTGTGTCTCTCTCTGTGTGTCTGTGTGTTTGTCTGTGTCTCTGTTTGTGTGTCTGTGTGTGTGTGTGTGTGTGTCTGTGTGTCTCTCTGTGTGTGTCTGTGTGTGTGACTGTTTGTGTACGTGTGTGTTTGTTTCTGTGTGTCTGTATGTGTGTATGTGTGTTTGTGTGTGTGTGTCTGTTTGTGTGTGTGTTTTTGTGTGTCTGTATGTGTGTGTCTGTGTGTGTGTCTGTGTGTCCCTGTTTGTGTGTCTGTGTGTGTGTCTGTATGTGTGTCTCTGTGTGTGTTTGTCTGTGTTTGTGTGTGTATGTGTGTCTGTGTGTCTCTCTGTGTGTGTGTGTGTGTGTGTCTGTTTGTGTGTGTGTGTGTGTGTGTGTGTGTGTGTGTTTCTGTGTGTCTGTACGTGTGTCTGTGAGTGTGTCTCTGTGTGTGTCTCTTTGTGTGTGTTTTTTTTTTTATCAAACATGACTTCTTTATCTCATCATCAGAGGAAACTTTTCAGCATCAGCTCTCTATCCAGTAATCAATGTCCTAAAAAACCCCACAGAGGCTGACATGTCTTCATACACACATTATTCAGAGAGGATAGAGAGGGGTGTGTGTGTGTGTGTGTGTGTGTGTGTGTGTGTGTGTGTGTGTGTGTGTGTACAATAAACAGGGAGGGAGTAATGCTATCTCCCACCAAATCCTACTACCCTCTTTACTACCAACCAGAGGTGAGCAGCATGCAGCTACCTCCAACCACCAACCCAGCAGAAATGTGAGAATACTCACTGCTATACACAACCAAGCTTGAGGTTTCAACCATAACATAGCACAGAAAGAGTAAGGAATAGAACAAGGGAGTGTCACAAACTTAATTGTTTTGACTATTGTGTTTACGTTATACTAATATTCATAATTGACAAAGATGGACTTTCTAGAAAAAAGAATTTAAGTTGTATGTAAATTCCCTCTGTCTCTCTTTAACAAGCCATTCCCTGTTAATTAAAACACCAACTGTTGTTGTTTTACTTGTTTTTTTAATCCTCTTAATGTACTGCACTGGGCTTCTGGAACATTATCTGGACTCTGTTCAGCATTGTTCCTGTTCACACACACAAACACACACACACACACACAGAAACACACACACACACACAAACACACACACACACACACACACACACACACACACACAAACACACACACACACACACACACATACACACACACACACACACACACACACACACACACACACACACACACACACACACACACACACACACACACACACACAAAGACACACACACACACACACACACACACACACACACACACACACACACACACACACACACACACACAGCTTACTGTGTTTGTTTCTGTGGACATTTGCTTCTCTTTTATATTTCAGTAGCTGAGCTTCAGTATGTGGCAGTGTGCAACAGCTGAACATGAATTTTATATTAACTTTCAGTCTGAAAATAATGTAACACAGTTATAAACACTAACTTAGAAAACAGCATCTGAGAGCAAATATACTCTCCCCATTAAAATAAATAATTGTATCTCATATACCAACTACAGTGGCCCTCGTATAGGTGTAAGCTGAGGCTGTTGATGCCACAGATATTGCAATTAAACAATGCCACTTACATCACATCTAGTTTCATTGGGTTCCCACGAAGGCCAAGGGGTAAATTAACCCCAAAGTTCTGTGATTGGTCCAGCTTCATAGCCTGACATGGTCATACTTAGATTCTAGTCAGAATATGAGTCTGATGCTGCTCCACTGGGCTGTGATTATGGGGCTTGTTTCAACCGAACCAGGAAAGAAAATGCCTCTGCACTCAATTAAGATAGACCTACAACCAATCAGAGTGACAGATAGACCTACAACCAATCAGAGTGACAGATAGACCTACAACCAATCAGAGTGACAGATAGACCTACAACCAATCAGAGCAACAAATAGACCTACAACCAATCAGAGCAACAGGTAGACCTACAACCAATCAGAGCAACAGATAGACCTACAACCAATCAGAGCAACAGATAGACCTACAACCAATCAGAGCAACAAATAGACCTACAACCAATCAGAGCAACAGGTAGACCTACAACCAATCAGAGCAACGGAGAGTCATGTCACAGAAGCAACAAGTTAAAGGCAGGCTTTGACAGAGCAAAGACAGAGCTGCAGTTTCCGTGGCGTGCAGACAGGTGTGGCGATGTATAGCATATACCAAGATGGTAAGCTTCGCTTCAGAACCCGAACCTCCTATAGCGCCATTTTGATACTACAAAGAGATCACCTCTTGTTAGCATTTCACTGACTAGCATACATTTTGGCGCCACTTTGACAGAGAATAACTTTACATCTGAAGCGTTTAAAGACTCTATTTCTCCGTTGTTTATTTCTAAAGAAACACAACATTGTATAAAAGGCTCCATTACCTCGTAGCTCACGTTATGGCTCCGTAGCAGACGCTTTTATAACAATAGGCTAACGATTATATAACCACGAGACTTACTGTTACACAGTAGAGGAATTACCGTATAGTACAGGAGAAGCTCACAGGCAGTTTGGACTTCCATTAGCTGTTTAGGTTTAATTACTAATGTTAACTAGCATGTTAGTGATCAGTAATTACTAATGTTAACTAGCATGTTAGTGATCAGTAATTACTAATGTTAACTATCATGTTAGTGATCAGTAATTACTAATGTTAACTAGCATGTTAGTGATCAGTAATTAGCCTGTGTCTATGTTATCTCCTTACATATACCTACACTCTCCGTCTCTGTAAGATTGGGAATGATTGAGATTTCTCTTGGCACAGCTACCAGAAGACTTCACACTTTCAGACACGTTGCTCACGTCACATCTACGTTGTCTCTGTCAGTTGGAGGCTAATCAGTAAAGCAAGAGATCACCGGAAAAGTGACTTCTAATATCCTCCAATGGTCTCCGTCCAGAGCAACGGGGTCTATTGGTCCATTATATATATGTCAATGATATATACGTGATCGTGGTTCTCTGTTCCTCTTTTAAAATGAATGCGCTGTCGATATCTTCTATAACAGACGTGATGGCAGCCATCTTTGTAGACTACGTTACTGTTGATCATCTGTCCATCATCGAATAAAGCCCACCCTGACAATTTGATTGGTCCGAACAGCTCTGGTTGGAGCATAGTTGCTCCACAACAGATCAAGTCCAGACCGCACTTCCTGACCTCAAATGTTGTGGGCGGGGCTAAGTTCGGCTGGCATCCAGGCTACCAGCTTCAAGCACCTCAGCTAAAATGATTCATCACCATTTGTTTTTCATACTGCAACTTGTCAGCAAAAGAAATTGAACTTGAGTGTGAGGTTGGGAAGGATAATAACCTCAATGCTCCCAAAAATCCCATTAAAACCCATCAAATAATGCATGAAATCAGGGCATTAAATGTCCCAAACCAGCATTACACAAGGTTCTATGAAAATACACTTTCCCAACCAAAGACCTCTTGATGAAGCCGTCTTGTACATCTTTGTGTCTATACTGTATGTCTATAATGTTTTTATTCATGTCTTCCTCCCATTTCTTCCTCCCTTACATCCCTGAGAGATCACTGTGATACAAATACCACATGCATATTCAATGTAACATGCTATATTCCTACTGAATTCACACGCAGCATTCCCTGCATGACACCAAAGTGCTGTACATTGCTCTGGTAGTGGGTGTAGGCATGTTTTAAACACGAGAGGTGTTCTTCAAGTGCGTAAGCATGCTGTTAGGTAGCTGCCCTGAAGCCCCAAGAGCTCAACAGGACTGCAGTTGTGCACAGATCAGCATGTTGGAGGTTTTATGTAGTAGCAGAGCTGCTGGTAGGTGCTCGCGCGCGCACACAGACACACACGCACACACACGAATGCTGCCATTAGGCAGTTGTTCACTAAACATGGATTTTAAAGAGGTCCCAGAGGTTTTTGAGGACAGTTGAGCAGTCACCAAAGCTTTGACAGGGCTCCTGAGGGGTCCCAGGGGCTATTAAATAGGCTATTGGCAAGGTTCATTGGTTTCACAGATTTCTTGGGGATTCAGGGAAAAAGGCCCAGGCTTCCTAAGGGAATGTGAGGTTTCTGGAAGAGTTCCCAGTGCCCCTCAAGAAAGGAATTACACTCCACAACAGTCCTTTAAGTCGTCTACAACATTACAAATGTTTATTTCTATGCAAAATCTTGACCTATGAAACTTCCGAGCAACCCACCTGATTTCCGTTTTTGGTGACGGTAGGTAGGGAAAGTAGTCGTATTATGTCAGAAGTTGTACCAGGGGTTCTTGGATGGATTCTAGTAGACAATAAAGCAGACCCTGGGCTTATTTGGGAAGTTCCAGGGCTTCTTGAGGAGTTTCCCATGTCCTTTGAGAGAGTTTTAAGCAGTCCCTTAAAGGTTATTCATTCTCTAAATCTGTGTGGCCCGTTCACCAACGTGTCCTTTTTCATGAATATTTACCTCCACCATCAACTATTCCTTTTGGCTTGAAATTTTATATTTGGGTTTGCATGAACTGGTCTAGACGCTCCATATTCATGCTCCATCTTGTAATACATTAGCCGGTAAGGGACATACAGGCAGGGGCGCCGGCAGGAATTTTGGGCCCCATGACAAAAAAATCTAATTGGGCCCCCTCTGCGCAGCTGTTGTCACCACATCTCTAGGACCTAACTGTCCCATCAAAAGCTTTACATAACTGTAATTAAAGGCTTGCAACTGTCTTGCTTCTTGTAGTTCAATACTAGTACTAGCACAATATTTACTGCTGGTGATTTGTACATGCATGCAAGTTTAGTATGCAGTTCACTATTTGATGCAAAATAATCAAATAAATTGCCCTTCATGATGGGAATAATAAAGTCTGTATCTATAGATGTCATTCCATAATTCAATCTAAATGAACGTATCAAACTGGATTATTTTAATATTGTCTGTATCTTACATGCAGGCTCAGGTAAGCTACTCACTGTTTCCAACTGTCCAGCATCCAGTAGAGACAGTAGGTTTTTTAATTTTTTTATTTTATTTCATAATGATCATTTTGTGAGAAAATAAATGTTATCAATGTGTTAGAATTTCTGTCATTAATAATTATTTCATTTTCTTTTTGTAATGGTAAAAAGAGCAAGAGAGACAGAGAAATCCCCACAGACTCACAGACCTGCAATGATGCTAACTGGCTAATGTCATTGAACACAACGTTGCTCACCTTCTAGGGAGGGGTACAGTTAGGGGGAGACTGGGGTGCTGCTGACTCATCTGTTGTTTAGTTTAATATGGATGTTTACTTTTTGGTCAATGGGGATATTTAACTTTTACTGCCAAAAACAAGTAAAAACTAAGAGATCATTAATTGTATTATTATATTTGAAATATATATACTGAATGATGATGATGGTTTAATAATTGTATATTAGTTTTTACCTATTTTTTGGGGGCCCTGATGTCATGGGCCCTTGGAATTGTCCTAACTTTTCCCCCCTATACAGTGCCCCTGCATACAGGACATACTGCTCCACCTTTCCTGTTTACTCTGTCACATGATAAACTCCCAGCTGCTGCTAATGCTGCTAATGCTGCTAACGCTGCTAACGCTGCTAATGCTGCTAACCACACATATTCAAAATCACAATTTCAGAAACAGGAGTCTTCTTCTTCTTCTTCTTCTTCGCCCAGAAAAAGAAAAAGGAGATTAAAAAGAGCAAGAGAGCGGCTTTTTGAAGCGTGAAGGCTACCGTAGCTGTACCTACTTTAAACTGTGTGGTGAGAGAGAGTTGATTGTGATATATGATCTCAACGCTAGATGGGAGAAATTCCTACACATTGGACCTTTAAAAAGGTTTTAGGGGTCCCTTATAAAGATTCTGATAGTGTCTGATAGAGACTTCAGTAGGTTCTTCAAAGGTTCTCCTGAGAGCAACAGAGGTCTTGGATGAAAGGGTCCTTTAGATGAATTTGAATATGTCAAGGGTCTATGACAGTAACTGGTAACAGTAATCAATGAATACAATCACCTAGTTTCTTCAGGTTCTTAAGGATGTTCCAATAGTTCTTGAAGATGTTCTAGTGGTCCTTGTTGAGGTTCCCATAGTCCTTGATAGTTTGTCAGGGTCTTCAATAGCCAAGAAATCCAGACCATCCTAGCGGCAGCAAATGTAATTTGCAGCCAGGGTCGTCTAGCAACTCTCCGTTGGCTTGCGAGATGGTAAAACCAAATTCTGGTCAGGCCAATCACATTGTGTATATAGTTGGTGGGCGGGGCTTAACATAATGACAGCAGAGTTGCGACGGTTCCGCATGAATTCCCTGCTACTTGAAAACAAAGAAGATGTCTGCTGCTGCTGCTGGAGAACAGCAGTCTTTGGACTCGGCTTTGGCCGCGACTCTGGAAGACTTGGAGTTCAGCTTTTCTTTGAGGAAAGAACTTTTTTCTTAAAAAAGGAAGATGTGTTCAGTTCAGTTCAAGACCTTTATTTGTCCCCGAGGGGCAATTAGTTTTGGGAGTTTAAAGCTTAATCTATCAGCTAGCGTTGCTCAGGTTGGTTGGAGCGCTATCCTATTGCGTGCAGAGGGAAGCTAATGGTGAGTTCCCAGACCCAACATCTGGATGTGGGGCTGGCTCGTCAGGCCAGGTCTTCAAGGAGTTTCAACGGTAACTGAGAAAGTTCTAAGATTCCTTGAAAGATATATGTAGATCCTGGAGAGGAGATACCAGGAATCCTCAAGGAGGTTCAGTCAGGATTTTCTATGGTTCCTCAAAGCCCAGTTCAGACCAAAAATTTGCGACGAGACAACTTGAAACTTGCGACTACATTCAATAAGCCGGTCTGTAGCATTCTAAATCCTGCCAGTTCACACCAATGTGACAAGACGAGACAACTCTTTGTATTTTCGGCTTTCAGGCTTATTTTGTAGCTGGATCAAAGTCAAAGTCAAAGTCAAGTTTATACAATAAATACAATATAATATAAAAATACAATAAATAAATACAATATAGAATTTTTTAAAATGTACGTTTAAAGTGCTTGTTGTTCTGTCTGATAGTCTGAGGTATAAAAGAGAGAGCATACCGCTTAGTTCGTGTCCCAAGAGGCCTTAGCCTACCACTACTTTCCATAACTCTACCAGTCAAATTACCATGAAGAGGGTGAGGTTATATCATTGTTGCATCTAAATATGAATGTGGATAATGTTAGTGAGAGTGAGATGCTTGCTACAGTTCTTTCACACTACTCGCTACCGTAGTCGCTCCTAATGCTACTTCATCTTCTCATTGACTTTACATTGGCATTGTTTTCCGTGGCAGCCACACATAATTTCCACACATTCCGTGTGGTCATCACCACGTAATATGCTGTTAACAGTTCGTGATCATTTCACCAAATTCTCACACCAGACTGGTAATTAACACCTAGGTTCATTTTGCGCTGGAATTGTCCTTTAAATCCGAGAAGAGCGAAAGCTTAACATGTGTGTTGGGTAGCATTAGGTGGATTATTTACCTTTTAAATAAATAATTCTGCAGAGAAACTGACTTTGACAGAACTTTTCTTTGCATGAAATGTAAAATATTGGTAACTTCTAGTGACTGATTGCTTTTGACTTATTCACAGAAAGAAAAGTCTGAAAGTCTTTGGAATTGTCCTTTAAATCCGAGAAGAGCTTCTTCTCAATCCTTACTTCCTCCTAGGACTAGAATATGACAGCCCGGTCTCACAGCAGTTAGTGAAATGGTCACGTTATTGAATCTAATGAGTCGTGGACAGGACACGATGATGTTGTTTTTTTTGTGTGGTGATTACGAATTTTAAAGCAATGTATTTCAATGAGAAGCATATATTTTGATCTCAGAACGATGCCGGTAGCGAGTAGTATTGATAAGGCGAAAGTCTGTGCAGTGAGGTTGGTCCCTGCGTGTGACGGTTCCTTTTCTCACGATTCTCTTCCTAACCACAACTGTCCCGTTGTTGTGTGCCCCTGCGCCCGGGGATCATGCCCCACGAGTGGCGGTCCGTCCCGTTGTTGTGACCTGTGCGTGGCGCCTCATTTCCCCGTTGTTGCGTCACCCAGAGCAGGTTCAAAAATCGTGACCTGTAAACAAATCAATAAATCAAAATAACGTGACTATTTCACGACCTGGCGTGAGACCAGGTTGAATTAACAGGTCACGTACCGCAGTCATTTAAAGTAGCTGTGATAAAACCTCTTCTGAAAAAACCCACCCTCGATCCCGAGGTCTTAGCAAACTATAGACCTATATCTAACCTTCCCTTTCTCTCCAAGATCCTTGAGAAGGTGGTTGCTAATCAGTTATGTGATTTTCTCCATAGCAATAGTTTATTTGATGACTTTCAATCAGGATTTAGAAAGCATCATAGCACAGAGACGGCACTGGTGAAAATTACTAACAACGTTCTAACTGCTGCAGACAAAGGACTTGTCTCCATTCTTGTTTTACTAGATCTAGATCTTTACTAGATCTGACACTATTTGACACTACTCGGTGTGTCTGTGCATATTGCTTTCATGTGACATGCACCTACGATACCAAGACACATTCCTTATGTGTGTAAACGTACTTGGCAATAAAGCTTTTCTGATTCTGATTCTGATTGCTCTAAGCTGGTTTAATTCCTATTTCTCTAATCGATCTCAATTTGTTAATGTTAATGATAAATCCTCCAAGTACGCTAAAGTTAGCCATGGCGTTCAATTCAATTCAATTCAATTTTATTTATAGTATCAAATCATAACAAGAGTTATCTCGAGACACTTCACAGATAGAGTAGGTCTAGACCACACTCTATAATTTACAAAACCCCAACAATTCCAACAATTACAGTAATTCCCTCAAGAGCAAGCAGTGCGACAGTGGCGAGGAAAAACTCCCTCTTGGGAAGAAACCTCGGACAGACCCAGGCTCTTGGTAGGAGGTGTCTGACGGGCCGGTTGGGGGTGTGATGAACAGTGGTGATAATAGTCACATTAATAATGGAACAGTGACTGGATGTAGCAGGAAGCTGCAGGGTTCAGCAGGAAGCAGCAGGGGACTTCCTTCCTTTGACACACTGAGCTGCTCTCTCCTCTCCCTTTCTATTACTTTTACTATCACTATTTGTGTGTATCCAGTCCCAGAAATGCTTGTTACTAATCCTAGCTTCTGGGGAGTTTACTCCCCGGAGTCCTTGTGTTTTTTCCCCCAGCGTATTTCCTTGGAGAACGTTGGCACCAAGATCCTGGTTCCAGCTGTCTCCATGGTCCTGCTGCACTCCCTGCTGAGCTCAGCGGTGCCCTGCAATGTCAGGCGGCTTCCTGCTGAACCCTGCTGCTTCCTGTTGAACCCTGCCGCTTCCTGCTGAACCCTGCTGCTTCCTGTTGAACCCTGCTGCTTCTTGCTGAACCCTGCTGCTTCCTGCTGAACCCTGCTGCTTCCTGTTGAACCCTGCTGCTTCTTGCTGAACCCTGCTGCTTCCTGCTGAACCCGGCTGCTTCCTGCTGCTTCCTGCTGCTTCCTGCTGAACCCTGCTGCTTCCTGCTGCTTCCTGCTGAACCCTGCTGCTTCCTGCTGAACCCTGCTGCTTCCTGCTGCTTCCTGCTGAACTCTGCTGCTTCCTGCTGAACCCTGCTGCTTCCTGCTGAACCCTGCTGCTTCCTGCTGCTTCCTGCTGAACTCTGCTGCTTCCTGCTGAACCCTGCTGCGTCCTGCTGAACCCTGCTGTGTCCTACTAAACCCTGCTGCTTCCTGCTGCTTCCTGCTGAACCCTGCTGCTTCCTGCTACGTCCATCCATGCTCTGCTGGGCCACGCTACATCCTGTAACGCCCTGCAGCACCCTGATATGACATGAACTACTACGAATATCATTTGAAGTCACTGTTCCATTATTAATGTGACTATTATCGCCACTGTTCATCATATCCCCAACCGGCCCGTCAGACACCGCCTACCAACAGCCTGGGTCTGTCCGAGGTTTCTTCCCAAGAGGGAGTTTTTCCTCGCCACTGTCGAACTGCTTGCTCTTGAGGGAATTACTGTAATTGTTGGAATTGTTGGGGCTTTGTAAATAATAGAGTGTGGTCTAGACCTACTCTATCTGTAAAGTGTTTCGAGATAACTCTTGTTATGATTTGATACTATAAATAAAATAAAATTGAATTGAATTGAATATATGTAGTGGGGACAAACACTGACTATACTTTTGTGATATCTCGAGTTTCATTTGCGAACTCTCGCAAATCCAACAAACAATAAGGCTAACCTTAGTAGCTAGCGCTACTAGCTAGCTACTAAGGTTAGCCTGCAGTCATTGACATCAGCAGTCAACAACAATGTTCATTATAACTAGGGCTGGGCAACGATTAAAAGTTTTAATCGCATGATTTCCCTGATTAATTGCGATTAATCGCATTGTGATACGCAAAATCCAATAATGAATTAAAAAGTAGTGTATAGCGCAATTTTACTTTAAATGTTCTGCCATATGAATGAAAGTGCCATAACATTTGTTCTGCAAACACTTAACATCAGCACTTTGTTTATACAGCAGCAGTTAAATAAAATATTTAGTGTAAATATCAACTTAAACAATGTAATCAAAGCAAATACAAAATTAAAGCTTACTGCCACTGCCAGGGCATTCATGTTATCCTGTTTGCCCACAAAATCCTAAGCCACAATCATAACATTAAAACTGTAACTCCAATATTAGGTGATATTTCAGACTGGAAGTTCTCCGGTGATAAGAAAATTCAACTTTGCAGTGGTTACAAATAACGACTGCGCCGTCTGGAAGAACTTTAAAATGAAAATGGCCAAGTTCTGTACCCTTCTCCATTTTTGGTGGTTTGTTTATCCGCAAATTCTTTTCTTTTCCAGTTCCTGTAAGCGCGGCAGCAGTCAGCACAGCATAGACTTTTACAATAATAAAAGAAATAATAAAAACTGTGTTAATACACGATAAAATAATTTTCGGCATTAATTAATTAATGAGTTAACGCTAGCTAGTAGCTAGTAGCTAAAGCAAGTAGCAGGTATCCATCCTCTATCACATATGAAAATGGGAGAAACACATTTTAAATCAAGGCCTGGTTCTCTCTGCAGCTGAGGTAAATAAAGGTTAAGGTTATTATATATATGCCCAAGAAACAAACAGGACCGAAAAGGTGTCGGCTGAAGCCTGAGCTTGTATGTGCTGCATGTTGCTGCATCAACAACCATCTTAATCACAAGCGCACTCCTCCTGACCTGTACGCATGTTTACATTTTTTTTTAGTGCTGTCAGTTACATGCAGTATTAACGGCATTAACGCAAACCCATTTTAACGGCATGTATTTTTATATCGGGAGATTAACGTTCTTTTTGGCCAAGCAAACTTTGTAGTTCTTTCACATGCTATTGCAACAACTAGTAACGCTAGAAAAACTACAACACCCCACCGGATCTAGCTAGACCGGAAACACAACAACAGGCACTCTGCACACACTGGTTTGGGCTCGCGAGCCGGCCAAAGAGTAGCTAGTAGTCTAACGGTACGTTTTGAGTGGATGGCGAGCGCGAGACGCTGAAATGGACGCCAATAAGATTCTGAATGGAAAGTTTACTTTTAAAAAGTTGCCAAATGGTTCCATTGACAAAACCAAAGTGATCTGTGTGTTTTGTGGTTGTGAACTGAGCTATCATCGCAGCACGTCCAGTCTGAAATATCACCTGATGGACACAGCTGATGACCGAGCACACAGCTGATGCCAATTCTCCCCCCCCTCGTTAAAGCCAGGCGACAAAAGTACAAAGCAAGCCGATCCACTTTTCCATGTTGATAAGAGCATTAAAATGAGAACAAATAATGGGACCAAAAGAAATCAAGGGACATTTAGAAAAGATTAAAATGGGCAATTAAGTGCGATTGTGAGTTAACTATGACATAAACTCAATTAATCGCTATTAAATATTTAAATCGTTTGACAGCACTAATGTTTTGGGCTTTTCCACCTTTATTGTGACAGGACAGCTAGGTGAGAAATGGGAAAGAGAGAGAGAGAGAGGGGGAAGACATGCAGGAAACCATCACAGGTTGGATTTGAACCTGGACCTCTGCGTCGAGGCATAATTCTCCAAGTATATGTGCGCCTGCTTTACCCACTGAGCCAAACCGGCCACCACATGTTTATTTTTCTCCACCAAGCAGTTTGTTAATGCCTTCATATATGACTGTTCTTCTCCTGGCTGAGAATCTTAAGTGCCTCCCACACCTGTTGTGGATTAAAGCCATAAAGTGAGAAACTATCCCCACACTAGACAAAGCCCACTTGCTCGCACAACACTTCCTCAGCTCATTAAGCACCAAAGTTGCTGTTTTAGTCATAATTTCTGGAGCAACAACTTGTTAGAAAGGTTCTCAGGGCGAAAACTAAGATGTAGGATTTCCTTCCTGATCTTCACAGTTTGTGTAAACTGCTCTAATTGGGGCAAAGTTAGGATAGAAGGTAATTATGTCTCGGCCCTAATCTGTTTTGACTGCAAGATCTGCTGTGTAGTTAGTGTATAGGAAGGGAAGAACTTTACAATACAAGACTGCTGGATTATTGGTCTATTTTTAAACAGTCTACGGTTCAAAGGGATTGTCTACCCAAAAGTATTTGATTAACCTATATAGGTTAAAAAAAAAATTCTGAATTTTCTGTGTGTTTCTGTATTGGGTTATGTTTTCTGTGTCACAAAGTGTAGCCAGGCAGTTAGTGTTTTTTTTTATTGTATATTTGTATTGTCTATAGTGTGGTGGTTTGCTTTTGGTTGTGTTTTGATACAGTATTAGGGGACCACTAAGGTCTATATAAAAGAGACTTCAGATACAGTATTAGGGGACCACTAAGGTCTATATAAAAGAGACTTGAGATACAGTATTAGGGGACCACTAAGGTCTATATAAAAGAGACTTCAGATACAGTATTAGGGGACCACTGAGGTCTATATAAAAGAGACTTCAGATACAGTATTAGGGGACCACTAAGGTCTATATAAAAGAGACTTCAGATACAGTATTAGGGGACCACTAAGGTCTATATAAAAGAGACTTCAGATACAGTATTAGAGGACCACTAAGGTCTATATAAAAGAGACTTCAGATACAGTATTAGGGGACCACTAAGGTCTATATAAAAGAGACTTCAGATACAGTATTAGGGGACCACTAAGGTCTATATAAAAGAGACTTCAGATACAGTATTAGGGGACCACTAATACTGTATCAGTCGAAAAACAAACCCACAATAGCTGAGGATCCAGACCTTCTGTTAACTTACTATCATTTAAAACCACACAAAACCAATTAATCATCCTGTGTGTGTGTGTGTGTGTGTGTGTGTGTGTGTGTGTGTGTGTGTGTGTGTGTGTGTGTGTGTGTGTGTGTGTGTGTGTGTGTGTGTGTGTGAAAGTTCTTTTTTTAGTCTAGGGTCACCTGGGTGACACTTGATCACAGTTTCAAAGTGAAAGAGTTATTTAAGAATGGCATTCAGTTCTCTCTTTCTGTCTGTCTCTCTCTCTCTCTCTCTGTGTTCTCTCTCTCTGCCTCCAGATGACTTCAGCATCAATCCCTCTTTTAAAGTAAGCTGTTTAATTAAGAAACTCTCTCTCTCTCTCTCTCTCTCTCTCTCTCTCTCTCTCTCTCTCTGTGTCCTCTCACCCCAGAAGAGCAGCTTCAGATCAAGCAGCTCTCTGATTCTGCTCTGGTGCTTTAACATCAGACTTCTTTCTCACTGAAAAGTAAATCAAATAGAGCCGTCTTCTCTGTGCTGGCTCCCCATGTTCCACTGCAGCACTGGGGGAGGGAAATGAATACAGTTACACATTCTGGCAGACTGCAAAGACTAAAGGCCCAGACACACCAACCAGATGGTCGACCTTCGGCAGTAAAGCCAGTGTGACTGATCAGTCTCCCCGAGGTCCAAAAAGTTGCTCAGAACTCACCGAAGAGACGCCGACTTCAGCGTACGTTCTGCACGTGCTCGAGACGTAATACGTCTCCATAACAGCAGGCGGCGCTAGTCTGTATTCAAAGCCAGACTGTAATGTTCAGAATACAACCTCATATTGTACTAAAATAGTTCACTGAAACGTGTTTCTGAGAACATTTGAAGAGAGAAATAGGCCTTGTGTGTGTGTGTGTGTGTGTGTGTGTGTGTGTGTGTGTGTGTGTGTGTGTGTGTGTCTGTGTGTGCAGTTGCTGAATCTGTCTTCGTTTCAGATCAACGAAGGTCAGTTTAAATTTTTGATTTGATTTGATTTATTTTGGATTTGACACACAACATAATCCAAAGGATAGCATGTTAAAGTGTAAACACTTATTTCCAACATGGTCCTTGGTGTTAGAACATGCAACACATAACGAAGACCTATTTCAGGTCAGAGACAATAACATATGTTACAGATCATCCAAGGTTTGAAAGCATTCAAAATCAGAGAATCATAAATCACATAAAATAATCAATCTACTCTAATTATAATATTGGCTACTCTATTCGATAAAAAAGCCTTTACTTTATGTCTAAAAGCCCCCCTGGTATTTACAATTTTGAGGGAAAGCGGCAGATTATTCCACAATGTTATACCTGTATAAAAAAAAGAACTTCTAGCTGCATTGTTGACTCTGGCCACTTTACAAGAATGGACACTGGCCCGAGTATTGGGATTATGTATGAACCATTTTTATATGGGAAAGTAAATATTTGGAAGCAGAGCCATTTATAACAAACATATGATTCAACTTTAACTGCTCCACTCTAACATGAACTAAAAAAGATTTTTATCAGATTTTCAGAGGCTCTATTCACGCTCATCCCGCTCGCCATTTCCGGGTTAGCGCTCCACCAATCAGATTGCTCATTGAGTCCTACTGCCCACCCTCCATTTCATCAAGTCAAATCGGCCAAAATAAAAGCCCAACAGCTCCTCTGACTTAACCTCGTGAGCCCGTCCTGATCTGGCGAGCTCCAGTTCTCCTCTCAGATCAGTCTGGCATCTTGAGATAGAGAACATTTGGAGCCGTTCGCCAAACGACCGACCAATCAGCGTTGGTTTTGAGGTGGGTTTAGGTGTGAGCCAATGAGAAGCGACTGTTCAGTATAAACAACATGGAGGCTTCCACGGATGAGATGAGCGTAGCTATCGCAGCAAGTTTTATCTGAATTAGAAAGTAGTCCTTCATTGAAAGAAGAGCAACAAAAAAAAAACACCACTGGAGGCTTTTCTCGGAGGAAAAGATGTTTCTGCTCTTCTACCGACTGGTTTCGGCAAGAGTTTGATCTGATTGGTTGATTTGTTATCACCAACTATAGGTGGTATGTATATATATAGCCTAGCATACCTACAAGCTACATCGGATCCAAACCACTGTCTGCTGAACTTGCGCAGAAACATAAAAATAGACATGACCCGTTTTTATAAATTGTTTTTGAAAACTCAACATTTAGACAATTTTAACACAAATTATGAGATTATTTGCCGATTTTTAATAATTCTTCACCAAATTATAATATATTAATTAATGTTTTTTGAGGAAATGTTTTGGGTGGGCCTGTTGAAAAGTGGGTGGGCCTAGGCCCGTCAGGCCCACCCATAACGCTGTGCCTGGTGTGTGTGTGTGTGTATGTGTGCGTGCCTCTGTGTGTGTGTGTGTGTGTGTGTGTGTGTCTGTGTCTATGTGTGTGTGTCTGTGTTGTGTGTCTGTGTGTCTGTGTGTGTGTGTGTGTGTGTACATATGCCTTCCTAAATGACCAATGCTACTCCACCAATAGACCATATATTATATACATAAAATAGAAGTATTTTAAAGTCAGTAAAGAGCTGTAATGTTAAGACATAGTGCGATAGAAAGATCAAATCTGAGCAGCAGCTGCTGGCTGTATTTAGCCTCTATAGAGCAGCAGTTGTTTAGCCAATCGGCACCGCCAGATGACGGTGCTTTCAGGGGCCGTGCTGGTGGAGTTTAGCCAGAAAAAGTGAGCTTCATGCGGCGATGACAGGTAAGTTTTTGCACCAAAACTAATCAACGTAAATTATCCACATAAGAAATATAGTAAATATCTATCACTTTGAATCACGTGACTGTTACATCATCTGGATAGGTTGTCTTAAACAGCTGGGGCACATTCAATCTCAAAACGTGTGCACCGGTTTTACGGGCTTTGAGTTCTGTTTTCTACCGTTTGGTGGGCGTGTCTCTCGTTTATTGGCTGTGTCACAGCTGATACCCAATCAGCAGAGACGTGGTGATAAAATAACGCACCCCTGTTTCAGTTTAAAAAAAATGTGTTGCTACGTGTTGTCGGGACTGAACGAGGCCCTGATTGGGCAGCGCCTCTGTCGGACTGTAGTCAACACGGTGTTTTCTTTACAATCAGGCCCAACTGCCCAGTGAGCAGCTGATCGGGATCCTTTCAATTGTTTAAGGCTAAACAACATTGATAAAATGAATGAGTAAGCAAACCGGAAGTGGAGAATATGCGGTTTGTGTGTGTAGTAGCCTAGGTGTGTGTGCTGCACCTGCACTCGGTGATGAGGAGGCTTGGAAGCAAAATACATTAGCCTATATTATATATATATATATATATATATATATATATATATATATATATATATATTATATATATATATATATATATATATATATATATATTAGGCCCAATTATTGTTGGGATCAAGCACATCTAACCTTCCAACAGACTGACAGAGTTGTTTATCATGCAGCTACGAACAATCAGGCTTGTTTATTACGTTTTTGGATGGGATGTCCCTTTAAAAGCCTTTCTGGCTCTGTCTGTGCGCCTTTCAGCCAGGTGCCAAATTACGCACGGAGCTCCCAGCGGCCGCTCTGCTGCCCCCCCGCCCCACCCCCGCCTTCTGGCGCTCAGTGGTTCGTTCCAGTCGGTGCGCTACTGCTGTTTATCACCGCCCCACTGGCCGGCGTGCAGTCGGAGCTTCAGCCCGGTTACCGAGCGCACCGCCTGCCCGCTCTCCTTCCTCCTCTCGCTGCAGCCTCTTTGAGCGTTTTTGCCTCCTCCGTTGGTAGGTCAGTTTTCTCTTCCTCTTGTCTTCTTCTCATTCTTTCTTTGTTGCTGCTTTGGTGCCGTCCCTCTTATTTTTTTTGCCCTGAATATCCGCGGCTGGTTGGATTTCTCTCTGTTTCTCGGTCTCCTGCGAGTCTTAACCGGAGCTTTTACCCGCTGCTTGTTGCTGAAAGGAAGTACATTTTCTGGTTTTTTTTTGTGGTTTATTTTCAGTTATTTTATTTCTTTTTTTTCGTGATATTTTCTCGCTTCTTTCTCTTTTCATTTTAAGAAATATCGCAAATGTCTTTTATCTCTGTGCTCTCACAAGATTCATTTTGATTTTCCTATATTTAATTCTTCTGTTTGCCCTCTTTTATCTTATTCTTGCAGTTTGATTTTTTTTTTTTTTTTACTATAAAAGCCTAACGGGATGTACATTTCTCTTAAACTTAAATGTTGAGCATGCAGCATATGCCAGAACGCAGCGAGGATGATGTGATCATGGTGGGCAGGTGTTGAACGGACATCACGGAACTGCTCGTGTTTCTGTTGGGACTGATTCTGGTTGGTTCTGACACCAACTGATCTCAGTTGTTAATCCGGTCAGTGTCTGTGTGACACACACACACACACACACACACACACACACACACACACACACACACACACACACACACGTGTCCACTTTCGGTCCTCATGAAGCAGAGCTGACAGGTCTGGTCGTTTCTCTGTCATGTCCTCTTCTACATTCCTGATGTGTAATCTCAGCAGACAGGCCGATGCTCGTTGCAAATCTGAGCCTCACTGCATGCTGGGAATATTTGTATGACATGTCTTGCTCTTGTGAACCTACAGTCTACAACTATTTCAATATTTGCTTTGGCATTTGGTACAACAGAACTGAGAATCCGATTGGAAATCTCAAAGTTGAAAACAGGTACATTTGAAGTGCCATGGTGAAGTTCACTCAAGGCCATATGAAATCCTATTCACAGAAACAGATGGTTAATCCTTAGTATATCTATTTGGAAAATGATCACCGATAGTGTTGAGTATCAAACCTCTAATGTTTTTTGATAACAACCTAAAATGTGTAATGTCGGCATCGTATGTCTTAGTCAGATTCATGATTTAATGTACTCAATCTTCTGATTATTGTCACGGCATAACCAAAGTTGGTAAACCCACTTCCTTAAATAGAGCTAGTTTATGAATACAATGCTGTATTGAAGCCTTTAAAAAAACAGTTGGAATGGAAGAAATGTGCTTCTTAGTTAAAACGATGGACATCTGTGAACGTTGTAAAATACTGTATGGGGAAAAAAATGAACAATGAAAAACATTAAATGTGACTGAATTTATCTTGGCTGCTGGAAAGGAAATGCACCTTCTCCAGTCACAGGCTGGACTTTGACGAATGAACCACAAATTTACCATTTGTCTTCATGAATAAATAACATTTTAAACACGTCGTGTCACACGAGAAAGTGAAGGATTATGTGAGTAGTATTGTTACAGGTAATGGGTGTTAGCATGTGGGGAAACAGATTTAAGAAAAGCATGCAATGCTTAAAAAAAAAAAAGACCGGAGAATGAAAAACCTACAGTCATCCCGTAGTGGCAGCACACCTCTCTGCCTCACATACTCCCATAGCAACATGTTTATGTGCACAGTGTGACACACACTCTGTGGTGCAGAGTTGGTGGTGTCAGCACGACGCAGCTACAGGCAGGACGGTGACTCTCAGGGAAGGGAGAGAGTCTGCAGGATAAGATCAGGGAAGCTGCTGCTGCTGTAGTTACTCAACTCTGTGAAGGCGTTTCGTCTTTATTATTCTCAAAAGGCATGTATAGCAGATTCATAATCCGGCTCTATTATTCATGACCGTATGTATGGGTCAGTCTGCTTGTTGCTGATCAGAAATGTGTGCTACTGTACAGTATGTTAGGAATGCAATGCATTTATTTTGTTTGAAGCAGAACAAAGCTTAAGTTAAAAGACAGATGAATTATTCTTTTAGTTTTTGATTTCATGCTTTATTCCTACACATCAGACACTGCTTCGTAGAGCTGGGTATCGCCATTGATTTTTCGATTCCGATTCAAAAGGTCCCAATTCGATTTTTTTTTTTTTTTTTTTTTTTAGATTAACAATTTTTTGAAAATATTCAAAATTTCAAAGACCATTCAACAAAAATAGACAATAACCATGAACCAAATTAGAGGTGCAACAATGAATCGATGAATCGATTAGTTGTCAACTATCACATTAATGGCCAACTACTTTGATAATCGATTAATCAGTTTGAGTCATTTTTTTTATAAAAAAAAATAAATAAAGAAGATTTCTCTGATTCCAGCTTCTTAAATGTGAATATTGTTCTAGTTTCTTCTCTCCTCCGTGACAGTAAACTGAATATCTTTGAGTTGTGGACAAAACAAGACCTTTTGAGGACGTCATCTTAGGCTTTAGGAAAACACTGATCCACATTTTTCACCATGTTTTTGACATTTTTATAGATCAAACAACTCATCGATGAATCGAGAAAATAATCGACAGATTAATCGACTATGAAAATAATCGTTAGTTGCAGCCCTAAACCAAATGAACATATATGTATAACTGACAATATCATGAGCCCATCATACACATGTCTTCCCAGCACAAAACTTCTTAGGAGCCCTCCGGAAAACTCTTACGTACTTTCCCCATTTTCTAGTATAGACATCCAATCAGGCAGACCTTTTGTTTATGACATGTTTTTCAAAAGCCGTCTCACAAGCCCACTCCTGGATTGACGGGACCCCTTCATCCCTCCATCCTTAGAAGAATCTGACTGGCTATCATTAAACTAGTCTGGACCCAGCTTCTTATGTGCTTCTCCATCCCGCTTAGGAGTGACCCATCTCCCAGAACAAATCATCTTCGTGCTGAATGTAGTCTCGTATTGTCTCGCAGACCTTCCTGCACATCGCTGCCGAGAATAATAATAATAATAATAATAATAATAATAATAATAATAATAATAATAATAATAATAAAAATTGAATTTATATAGCGCTTTTCACGAACTCAAAGTCACTTTACAGGGCAGGTAGATAATAACAAAACAAGATTTAGGCACAGATTAAAAGGGAGGGGTCGTGGGGCTACGGATAGCCCCAGAGAAGGGTCTGGTGAGACCACCCAGCATTCCTGGATGGGAGTAAAACCTGCTCTGGTTCATTGGCATTTCTATAAACCAATCCCAATCATCGTGGGCGGGGCTAAGCTCCGGACGGAGCCACGGTGCCTCTGCTAAATAGTCTCTGGAAGGAACTGGTTTTGCTGGAACATGTGTACGTTCAAAAGTAGTTTTAGTCGTGCAACAGAAAACTCAGATTGGACAGATAGTCTAGCTAGCTGTTAGACAGACAGACAGACAGACAGACAGATAGTCTAGCTAGCTGTCTGGATTTACCCTGCAGAGATCTGAGGAGCAATTAACCATAGTCCTCACAGATCCACCAGAGGTTAGAAAGCCAACACAAAGGAAGCCCAATGCAACGGATTTTTGGCATAAATGAGTGAAATCTGGCAGAATTTCTGTCCCTGCAATCTGACATAGGTTATCATGTATCTCGGTCCAAAATTCCTGGACCTTATCATAGGACATGAAGTAGTTGGCCGTCCTCTGTCTTACTTATTATTTCCAACAATTTTGTGTGTCCAATTCTAAACAATTTGGAGGGCCAATTAAATGTCGATTTGGGATAATTCAGTTGAAAAACCAATGTGCTTGGATATGAAAGACATTCTGCAATTGTACAAGGTTCCCTCTAACAGCAATCAACACAAAGAAGTGCTAATCCGCATACTACATTCAGTGAGTACTGAGTAACATTTCATTCAGATATCTTAAGGTGACGTTGCCACTGTTCTTCACCCCCCCAACCGGCCCCGTCAGACACCTCCTACCAAGAGCCTGGGTCTGTCCCATAAGACACCTCCTACGTCCCGTCAGACACCTCCTACCAAGAGCCTGGGTCTGTCCCGTCAGACACCTCCTACCAAGAGCCTGGGTCTGTCCCAGGTTTCTGCCTAAAAGGAAGTTTTTCCTCACCACTGTCACACTGAATGCTTGCTCTTGGGGGAATTACTGGAATTGTTGAGGATTTGTAAATTATAGAGTGTGGTCTAGACCTACTCTATCTGTAAAGTGTCTTGAGATAACTCTTGTTATGATTTGATACTATAAATTGAATTGATTAGATCAAACCCTAAACCCTTAATAAATGGACATACCAGTTTTTCTTTGGAGCATTTTTAACCCCCTTTCCGACAAGCTAGCTTGACATACTATAGACCAGTGGTTCCCAACCTTTTTTCCTTGGCGCCCCCCCTATTTATGTCTTATTATTTTATTTATAATAAGACATAAGTATTTACTTATATGTACATTTCTCCGCCATGTTTCACTCATAAAATAGTGATGCCATGGCGACAGGAAAGACGAGGATGATAGCAGCTAACAGCTAGCAGATAATAGATAGCAGCTATCAGCTGATCTGATGACAGCAAGGGTCCCAGGTTAAGAGGTCCCGGAGGTGTGGCCTACTAAGTAGCCTGCCTCCAATTTTAAGCGAGAACAAAAATATATAGTTTTTATACCGACTTTTGTATACGTTATATATTCTAATGTATTATCATAATTTGTTAAATATGTGCAAATATTTTCTTTTTACCTCAACCTCAAACCAGATAAAGACTTTCGCCCCCCCTGTGATCTTTGCCGCCCCCCTAAGGGGTGCCCGGACCCCAGGTTGGGAACCACTGATATAGACATTGGTACCAATGGTTTCCTTAATATGTCTTGTAGTTTCATATGGTACAGACAGAGATCGATTCATGAATTTTGTGAATTGATATCAGATCAGTCAAATAAAAATCGATTTGTACCAGAATTTTTTATTCTTTTTTTTTTTTTAAACCCAGCCCTACTACTTTAATGTTTTTTATATTGTAGGCCTGTTTCATTAGACCTCTGCTCAGGTTGAAGATGGATGGAGCTCTGGTTGAGCTGATGTTGCAGAAATAGTGTCAACCCATGAAGGCGCATGCCAAGTCTTTTTGAAAGCAGTGAAACTGGAGATGACAAGCGCTAATGTAACCCGTGATGGTAGCACAGATTGCAGACACACAGCTGAGTGACAACAATAAAAACTGTGCTGTCACATTGAGAACTACTGTGGAAATGAGGCGCTTCACTCATTATTCGCTGTGCATTCATCATTCTACTACTGCATGTGTTCATGCTGCTGTATTGATAGAAAAGAGAAAAATTACAGCAGAGATACATAAATAATGACTCGCATTTAAACTTGGTCATGTTAATAATTTAGGGCCTCTGTGTTGAGAATGAATAGATGTTGCTGCACTTTGACTCATGCATAGAAGCTCATTAGTGTTTGTGCTCTGCAGCGTTGTGTGATTTAGTTTGGCTGTGCACGCAGGAGCCAACTTTGCAGTGTTGTTTAAAACATGTAGAATTTAAGTTGTAGAAAATTGATTTTTACAAGGATTTTTGTTACATATTTATAGCTTTCTACCAATAGTGAATATTTCTGTTGTGGCATGCATTCATGTTGAACGTTAACGTCATATTCACAGAAACAGATGGTTAAGAATAGAATAGACTGCCTTATATTGTCACTATACACATGTACAAAGAGATTTAAGCAACTCCTTTTTCAGTGTCAACATGTACGTAAGAGAACAACATGGAATAATATAAGTAGTGCAAAAGAAAAAGGGGGGGGGTAAGGTGCACAGTTCTGATATATAAAAATAGAAAGATAAATATGGTTTGTACACAGTGTTACGCAGTGTGAAATAATATTGTACAGTCATGAAATTGCACAGAATTATCAGTGTTATCAGAAGTATTAAATATTGCACACATTTTTTGATAACAACCTAAAATGTGTAATGTGGGCATCATATGTCCAGTCAGATTCATGATTTCATGTTCTCAATCTTCTGATTATTGTCACGGCATAACCACACTCTTGGAGAACTTGATGTTGTCGTTACGTGTGTAGGGCTTCCAAAGTTTGGCATTAAAACCTACGAGAGCTGAACGCTGGGCTTAGCAATGCCGCAGGTAACATGAGCGGCTTACCTGTCGTCCTTGGCTCAGCGTTTCTTCGCTCCGCTATTCAGCGTCGACTCTCCGTTGGTAGTTCACTTGTAGGCATTTAGGAACTGGACAAAACATTAACACAGCTTGATGGAGAAAAGGAAAAACCATCAGAAACACATGTGTTCCTCCTCGACTGTTCAATCTCATGACTCACAGGAGCAGGTGTGCGTTATAGGGTTAGAGAAAAACTGGCATGACCATTTTCACAGAGGTACGGCTTTAGGTATACCGTCTCGGCATCAAACCCTCGGCGCTGAAGAAAACACTTGTACAATTGTTTCTATCTCTGCTTTGGGGTCAATTTTTAATGACATTATATATATTTTAAACATGCCCAAGGCTTTCTTGCAAAATGTACAGCATAAGTTCCCTGGGAATCTTTTTCATATCCAAGCAAAATTGGTATTGTAACTGAAATATCCCTAATCGAATTGAAATTGAATAAAATATAATCAGGACATTGTGAGTCAAAATCGATTCTGGAAATCCGTGGTGATATCCGTAGTTGTGACGCTATTGCAGTGACAACATCTGGCGACAAAGAGCAGACAAAAACACCTGGCTAAGTGCTCAAAACCTCTTGTTCCCGCTACAATTTGGGAGTAGTGCAACTGAATGTTTGGTCACAATGCATCTGCTGTGTGTGTACATTTTTTCAGCCTTCAACAGATGCTTTTAGCTGAACTGACATGCTGTGTGTGTGTGTGTGTGTGTGTGTGGAGTGACAGGAGGTGTGTAAGTGTCTTGCTCGAGGTCACGTCATCACGATGTACGACAATTGATTTATTGAACGTTTAAATTGTAGCTCAGTGGGTCCTTGACTCAACTCAGAGTTTATAAAAAAACAAACATTTTCCCTTCAAACCTGACACACGTTGTGCAGTAGAGCATTTGAGTTTACCTCATACTGTTTCAAAGGAACATGCCGACTTATTGGGACTTTGTCTTATTCCCCGTCTCCCCCAGAGTTAGATAAGTCCAAACATACCCTTCTCATCTCCGTGTGTGTTGTAGCTCTGTTTGACACACCCATCGCTAGCCTAGCTTAGCACAGATCCTGGAGGTAACTGGCTCCAGCTAGCCTACTGCTCCTAATATAGCTCCCTGTATGTATACAGTTAGAAGATGGCTGTTTGTCATGTGACCTTGTTATTTGTACACGCTGTGACTCTACAAATCACAACCTGGAAATAGGAACAGGTTGGCGTTATATTGTCACTTATTGGGAGCTGTAGGCTAGATGGAGCCAGGATCTGTGCTAAGCTAGGCTAGATGGAGCCGGTTACCTCCAGGATCTGTGCTAAGCTAGGCTAGATGGAGCCAGTTACCTCCAGGATCTGTGCTAAGCTAGGCTAGATGGAGCCAGTTACCTCCAGGATCTGTGTTAAGCTAGGCTAGATGGAGCCGGTTACCTCCAGGATCTGTGCTAAGCTAGGCTAGATGGAGCCGGTTACCTCCAGGATCTGTGCTAAGCTAGGCTAGATGGAGCCGAATACCTCCAGGATCTCTGCTAAGCTAGGCTAGATGGAGCCAGTTACCTCCAGGATCTGTGCTAAGCTAGGCTAGATGGAGCCGGCTACCTCCAGGATCTGTGCTAAGCTAGGCTAGATGGAGCCAGTTACCTCCAGGATCTGTGCCAAACTAGGCTAGATGGAGCCAGTTACCTCCAGGATCTGCGCTAAGCTAGGCTAGCAGTTGGGGCGTCAGACAGAGTTAGGACACCCACGGAGATGAGAAGGGTATGTTTGGACTTCTCTAACTCTGGGGGACACGCTGAATAAGATAAAGTCCCAATAAGCCGGCGTGTTCCTTTAAACCATTGAACTTTACATACATCATAGAGACTACAGATGTGTCACATTTGCTAGCGATGACTTGGTGATTCTCAGCAGAAATATACTGTAGCTGGAGGGTGAATTCAGTTCTGGTTCAGCAGGTTTCTCTCTGTTTATTGTGCTGGTTTTGTCGCTCCAAATGTTCCTCTCGGGGGGGATGCTGTAATAGAAAAGTGGATTGTGAAACCTCGGGCTCACAGTCCTTAGTAAATGGGAGATTTGGCATTCTTTTATGTCACCTTCCTATTCTCAATTTCCTTGTGGAGTAACAATGCATATTTAATAGTGAAGAAAACACAAGGTGGTCTTTTCTTGAAGGAAAAAAGGAAACGTTGTGCTGTGTTGCATCTGTATGTGCAGCTATTTGTAAAAAAATAAATAAAAAATACAATTTATATTATAAACAGCAAATATACAGTGTTTCATGATTATGGTCATTTTATTGAGATTTAAATTATAATCCAGAACCACATGTTTGTACCATGTTACAATGGTACAACGCTAATGTGTGCATATGCATGCTTTGACCCACCAGGGAAGCTTAAGGCAATTTACAGTTTAAATCATTAGCTGGAGCTGCAGCAAAGGACAGGGCTCTTGTTTTGAGCCGTACGTTCTCTCAGTGATGGTTTATTAGATACAAATTATCAGAAATTGTAATGCGTGAATAAACATGCAAGTAGACAAGTGCTTTACTATGGGCCTATTATTTATTTCAAGAACCTAAATATTCAAAAAAATATGAATTTTTATACAGCAAAAAAATCAGTTGCACCAAAAATGACTATTTTACAGCTCACCGGAAATTTCTCAAATGAGGCTTTCCGAGCTAGTCTCTTTCGGTGTAGCTTGCCTGTATTTAGTAGCCTGGTCCTACCAGACTCTGGTCCACTAGCCTGGTCCTACCAGACCCTGGTACACTAGCCTGGTCCTACCAGACTCTGGTCCACTAGCCTGGTCCTACCAGACTCTGGTACACTAGCCTGGTCCTACCACACCCTGGTCCACTAGCCTGGTCCTACCAGACTCTGGCTCTGGTACACTAGCCTGGTCCTACCAGACCCTGGTCCACTAGCCTGGTCCTACCAGACTCTGGTCCATTAGCCTGGTCCTACCAGACTCTGATACACTAGCCCGGTCCTACAAGACTTCGGTCCATTTCATTGGTCCAGAGAGTCTGGCCACTCTCCATTGACAAGTGTTTACTTCCTTGAAGGCGGGTACTCTGTTGAAGTTTAAAACTGTTGGAGCTGCCAGAACCAATTGCTAACGTTTGGTCGTGATGTTGGCTTAGCATCGCTAGCGTTAGCCTTAGCATCGCTAGCGTTAGCCAATTCCTTCACCGCTAACGGAGTGAGCTGGAAAATCAAACTGTTCCTGAACCCCGTGGGGAGGAGGGCCACGACATCATGGCCCCCAACACAACTCAGCAAAGATTGTTCTTGCTCGGGCTTTAACTTCTCCGGCGGCATTACGGAACTATAACTCAAACTAGCGCACAACCTCAACGCCATCGTTCTCAGCCACGCCCTCTGTTCACTGATTGGACCGGTAAAGATCTGCCGGAGAAAACCCAAGACTAGACCGCAAACCCAGACGATGTACTGAAGGGAAATGAAAATTGAGCAGAAGTACATAGAATGGCGGAGCCAGGCTATGTATTTAGAGCCTTTAGTTTTTAGTTTTGATGCTACTCAGGCCATGGCAGTAAAGTTTGGGAACCACTTGGTAGTCACTGTGAGGACTTTTCCGAGTTGTAATATCCTGTCTCTATTATAAACCATTGTGCAGTGTTTTGGTGCAGGCTGTTCTCATGAACCATTCGTGCATATAGCTACCAAAATTAATGCACTGGAATTCGTATTTATTCCACGTATTTACTGCTGTGTGCACCACAATGACTGACTGCCGCTGTACAAGAGCGCTCTAGTTTTTTGGGTACCAGTGTATTAATCCAAAACATCATCTTTTTTTTTTTTTTCAATCTTAACTAATTGTTTTGGTGCCTAAACTTAACTGTTGTCGCAGCATTACGATCAACTTTTGTCAGATAAACTCAACTGAAACAGCCTCTGAAACCACCCGACTAACAGTAACATTTTGTCGGCTAAATTTAACTGTAAAGACCAACAAACGCAACTGTCATGTGACCGGCCGATATCACACAAACCCGTACATGTGTATACATGTACATTCTTTTCATTTCTATTATTAGTAATTATTAGTTCCTAGTATTTCTTTCAGTAGGTGTTCTGGTATTTTGATCTTTTTGTTATCTTATTTATAGTATATTTCTTGTATTTTCTGTATGTGTTTGAGTGTAACTTGCTGCTGTAATTTTCCAGTTTGGGATTAATAAAGTGTCTGTCTGTCTGTCTGTCTGTCTACATGAGAAAGCATTGTTTGGTGCCTGATAACCCTTCATACCCTTGATACCTGAAACAACACGCTCTCACTAACTCATCCCAGTGGGTCTCTTTCTGGCTGCTGTTGTTCTGAAGAGCAGACTGTTGCAGGAAATCTGCAGCAGCAGTGATCATAAAAACATAACTCAGGTTATGAAAGCCGCGTTGTATAGGATTGGAAAGATATGATTGGATGTTACTAGTCAAATGGTAGCCAAGCAGCTCTGTCTGAGCTAAAGCAATGCTCGGTTTGATTATTCAGTCATTCTCTTTGAATCTTGAAGGAAAAAAACAAAAACATTTTCATAATGAGTGGTCTCAATCACTTCTTTCTAGTCTTCTTCAATACAGCATGATGTTCATTTAGTGAATTATGGTCCCATTTATTTCAAAATAGACGATAAAACGGGGCATGCTTTAGGGCCGTGGCTACACACCACCTGTCAGTCAGGACCGAGGCTTAGCAATGCTAACCATGGTACTGTGTACATTAAAATAGACCTGGACTTGTTTTTGGGTGTCTTAAACATTGACCTTCTCATGGTGTGTTTTCACTTCAGTAAAGTTAACTGGAACAGTTTGGTTGCCTATAAATGTCATGTTCAGCGTTCTGCCAACCAAACTAACTTAGATTTATTTTTATCTTAGATTTTATTTATTTGATTTAATTAGGACAATGCACATTAATCAACATTTCTGTAAATGCGCCAGTGTTAGCCAGTCGGCTAATTTTCAACTGTAGTCCTAGTTGCATGCATGTCTTTATGGTGGGAAGAAACCAGAGCACCCGGAGGAAACCTTGTCTTTATTGTTTCCTTAGATTCATTGGGCTCTGAATGCTGGAAAATTGCCCCCATTGCTTGAAAAATGTAAATACTGTAATATCTCATTATCTGGCCTGGATATGCACACACACACACACACAGACACACATACATACACACACATTCACACACATATACACACACATACACACACATACACACACACACACACACACACACACACACACACACACACACACACACACACACACACACACACACACATTTTTAAAGATTTACCACAAGCCCATCCATCATGATCTACAGCCAAAGAGGTGCCATTTTTAAAACATTTCCTGAATTAATCCCAGAAAGACAATCGGCACGGTAAGAAGCAAACACATATCTATGTATAAGAAATCTCATTCAGGAGAAACTGAATGTCTGTCAACTCAAAACATTACACTATGTAGGTTCAAGATTATATATTCTTGCAGCCCATCATGCTTTTATCTTTTTCCATAGTGAACTACTTTGTTGCCTTGTATTTTATGATTGTTTTTTTTGTTCATTCTTTTGTGTGTTGTTTGAAACAAACTCTCCAGTTCACTTTAGAAAATTCGAAACTTGCCCAACCTGAAGAAATGTTGTGTATGCAGTAGGGCTGTAGTCAACCAAAGAAATGTTTAGTTGACCAAAGTCTTGTCCTGCCCAACGATCAGTCGACAAAAAAAAAGACGCAATCTTTTGCATTTTGATTGAACATTTATTAAACAATTGTCATAGAGCTTTTATAAAACAACGAAAAAACATCAATAATACATAAAACTATAATAATAATATTTTTTGAAAATTAAGTGATTTTTTTAACTGCAAAGTGAAGAGCTCTGTCCTAGGTGTATAGTGACCGTCACAATCGCGCACCTGACCACACCACACGCTACAAAAAATATAACCGCTAAAACTGCCAAATAATGAAAAATCCTAACAAAAGCCCTTTTTTATACAGGTTGTATATTCTTCTTTACTTTCAAAGCTATGGGTTAACTTTTGTCCAGCCGATCTAGGCGTTTTAAAACACACAAAAAACCCAAATAGCCTAAAAAAACTATCCTAATAATAATAGGCTGTATAGTAGGAAGGCCTATAGGTTTATTTTCGTTTTGTTACATTATTATACAGGCCTAGACCACCTTTTTTATGTTGTGGGCCAAAAACACGAACATTTCTCCTCGACTCGTTAACAATAAATCCTGCTTTGGAAAATCTGCGCTCTGCAGGAGTGGAGGTTGCAGGGATGCAGAGCAGGCGTTTGGCTGCCCGAGCAAGTCGTGGATATCTCTCCTCATTATTTTTCCACCACGCAAGTGGCCCGGCAGTGTCCACTTTACTTCTGTCCTGAAGATAATCTTTCATTTCGTCGCAAGAGGATCTTTGTGCGCTTGGCTCATCAGGGTCATCCTCTGCACCATGTCCACAAAGAAGCATTGCTATCTCCTTCTCTTTGCCGTTTTCTGTTTTTTTGCCAACGGGTCTTCATCATCTCCTGTCTGCTCTGCGCTGTCTCCTGAGAGGCTTGGCCTTTGGGCAAGTTTTGCGACTTCAGAATAGGCCTCATCCCGTTTCTCATCACTAAGAAAAGGTAGCTGCTCCAGTACTGCAGCTAAAATGTACAGGCTGCTTGTCATCACAACTCGGTCTTTGAGTTTCCATCGACTATCTATTTCCTGCACAAGCTTAAGTTTCATCTTCTTCTTTGTTGGGCTGTTGTTATCTGTGATGGCAAGATGACATTTTTTCAGATTCTCAAGCATTGGGAAGGCCGCAGACAGGGATGTGTTAGTCTCCTCCGACAACAGCTCGGTCCGTGTAATAAAGGGCTTAAGAACGTCTGTGATGTCTTCGGCCATATTCCACTGCTCTGTTGTCATGTCCAAAGTGCTGCTGTCACTCCTCTCGGTGTAATTGGGGTCCGACAAAACGGCGGTGATGGGCCAGCGCTGCTCCAACATAGAGCAGGTGGAGTTCCACCGGGTGGCCACATCCTGGATGAGTTCGTGCTCAGGAGCTTTTTGCTGCACCTGTTTCTCTTTGAGACCCGATTTTGCTTTGTGTCCCTTTTTGAAGTGGCCAACAAGACGCCGCGCCGCAGCCACCGTGCGCGACACCGGCTCTTCTTTTAAGGCAGCATTTACGCACAGCTGCAGGGTGTGGCCTGCACACCTAACCAACTCCCCATCTGGCCACTGACCGGATCCCTTCAGTAATTCCACCGAGAGGACCATGTTGGCAGCGTTGTCCGTTACCACTGACACCCACTTCTCTGGTGGAATGTCGTAAGTGTCCGCGACTTCAGTGAGTCACGCAGCAACATTTTCTCCCGTGTGCACTTCATCCATCAGCTTTGTTTCTAACACAACGCTATTCCTTTTCCAGTCTGCATCGTTAAAATGGGCCGTAACTGTCATGTATGCCTCCGTTCTAAGCGAAGACCACATATCAGTTGTGAGGCTTACAGCCTCGGAGGATTGGAGTAGCTGGTTTACATTTACTTTAAGTCCATCAAACCGCGAACGTAGTGCACGCATGACAGTATCCCGTGCTGGCACAGTATATCTTGGCTCGACGATTTTAAACATGTTCTTAAAGCCCTCTCCTTCCCCTGTGTTGACTGGGCTCATATCTTGGGCGATGTAATGCACAATCCCCTTAGTGATGTCCTCCTTTCTCTTCGCCGACAGAGGATGGACCAACTCCAGTTGCGTCTGGGTGCTTCCTGACGCCTGTGGCATGGCCTGGGGATGCGCCTAGTACATAACCAATAAAACGTATAAACTTTTAGACATTAGACATAGCAAGCTCAGGTGTGTGACACGTGTATAAATCGCTTACCGCTTTTAGGTGATAGGCCATATTGGTCGTTGAGCTATGGTAAGTTAGCTTTAGGCTGCATAGCTTGCACTCCACAGTCTTGTCATCTTTTTTTTGTAAAATGCAGCCAGACAAAAGATTTAGATTTCTTGGACATTTTGTCGACTAAAGCCAAAACAAGTAGCGTTCTAACTGAATGAATCCAGCAGAACTACCCATGTTCCTTACTGAGCGCGAGCAGCAGTGCAGCCAGCCACGTGTTCTACGTGGTGCGCTAAACTGTGGCGCTGTTACGAAATAGCCTAAATTAAAGCATTTAAAGTTGGGGATAAAACATAGCCTAATTATATTTAGAATACAGTAATATATAACTGCTTATAAAGGAATAAATATCAAGGAGTAAATCAATGAAAATTTCTTTATTGGTTTAAAAAAAGAAAAAATGCAACTGGTCGACCAATGAGAATGTCAGTCGACCAAGACGGCATCGACCGGTTAGTCGACTAAACGACTAAAGTTGACAGCCCTAGTATGCAGTTATTGTGAGATGAGCGTGGCGCTGCGATCAGGGGCTGCGCCAGAAACCCCCGGTGGAAGTTTCTGGCACAAACACCAGCATGTTCACAGCTGCCTTTGTAACAAGGCTGTTTCCTTTTCTGTTTGCTTGTTTGTGTCTCCTGAGTTTGATTTCCTGACAACAGAGCTCATGAATATGCTTGTGTGCAGCCACTTGACTGACTGCTGATACACTTGGCTGACTGGTTGTTTACTGACTTGTCGACTGACTGACTTGTCTGCTTTCTCTCTTCCGTTCACTGTCTTTTGTCAGCATCTCTGTCCTCTCTTCTATTCTTGATACCTCTCTGGCTTTGCCAAAATGTTCAACTAAACTCTCATTGATGCAAATTGCCTGCTCTCTTTGCTCCAACATTTATAGGTGTGTGTGTGTGTGTGTGTGTATGTGTGTGTGTGTGTGTGTCTGTGTAGTCAGGAGTCAAGAGGAATCCTGACATTTAGAAACTCTGCCATCTCTCTGATTCAGCAGAAAAAGAAACGGATGTAAACCTCCCCTCATCCTCCTCCTTCTGTTCTTCTCTCCATCATCTGCATTATTTCTTTCATCTTCTCTCTCTCTCTCTCTCTCTCTCTCTCTCTCTCTCTCTCTCTCTCTCTCTCTCTCTCTCTCTTTGTATCTCTCTCTCTTTGTACCTTTCTCCATCTGTACTGTCTCATTTATAATTTGTCCCTAAATGTTGCTGTCAGTTCACTGTAAATGCAGCAGGCATTGTCTGTTTGAATATACTGTAATCACCCTCTGTCTGAAACACTCCATTGTAGCACCTGTCTCTTTGAGCTCCACTTCTGAAAATGCCTAGTCTGCTCTGATTGGCTTGCGAGGAAAATATGGCGCACCTCTGCAAAGGTAGTTCTCAATCCCATATTCTAATGAGCCTGTATGTGACGTAGGAAGGGGAGCCGAATCTGAATGTTTTGTTGGTTGAATCCAACGGGGTAAGCGAACATCTGGAAAGCATAACCTCTTATGGAGACTTTTAGATGCTACCAAGCCATCACCTCCCGTTAGCATCCCATTGACTCCCATTCATTGTGACGTCACTTTGACAAAGAATAACTTCACATCTGAAGCGTTTAAAGACTCTATTTGTCCGTTGTTTATTTCTAAAGAAACACGACAATGTATAAAAGGCTCCATTACCTTGTAGCTCACGTTATGGCTCCGTAGCAGACGCTTTTATAACAATAGGCTAACGATTGGGTCATAACCACGAGAATTATGCCGCATTCTATCTACGCAACTGGGAATGACGTCTTTTTAAAAGTCAGATTTTCATTGTTCTCATTAGCTCTAGCCCGGTTAGCTATTGTTAGCAATACCAGTTGATAACCACGCATTACGCTGTTTTTTGTTTATGCAAACAGCGTAACAACACGTCCACAGGGAGAAGTTGGACATGCCTGTGTGAACGACTGATTTAGTGAGACACAAATAAGACAGACGTGCTCCTAACTTCATGTTACTGCAGCTTTCACAACTGTTGATACAGGGGGCAGCCATGTTGGATTTTGAACTCGGGCTACTGCGAGGTTTTACGAGTTCAGAGCTCGTACATCCGAGGTCAGGGGGCGTGTTTCCAACTTTGACCTCGTAAAAAAGCGAGTTGCAAGGTAAATAGAACGCGGAATAACTGTCTCACAGTAGAGGAATTACCGTATAGTACAGAAGAAGCTCACAGGCAGTTTGGACTTCCATTAGCTGTTTAGGTTTAATTACTAATGTTAACTAGCATGTTAGTGATCAATAATTAGCTTGTGTCTAAGTTATCTCCTTACATATACCTACACTCTCCCTAAGATTGGGAATGATTGAGATTTCTCTTGGCACAGCTACCAGAAGACTTCACACTTTCAGACCCGTTGCTCATGTCACATCTACATTGCATTACATGTCATTAAGCTGACGCTTTTATCCAAAGCCACTTACAATTGCTACATATGTCAGAGGTTGCACATCTCTGGAGTAACTAGGGGTTAAGTGCCTTGCTCAGGGACACACTGGTTGATGTATCGCTGTGGGAATTGAACCCAGGTCTCCCACACCAAAGGCATGGGTCATATCCACTGCGCCATCACCATCGATGTCTTCAAGCTCAGCCAGCACCGGAAAAGTGACTTCACTGGTCTCCGTGGAGGTCTATACTGCGTCACTTTGTCCATTAATTGTACTGTCTATGGTTGAATCCCATGTTTTTCTGACTGAGACAGCCCACTACAAACTGACTGGACTCTCTTATTTCACAGCTAGTGGGTTGGCAGGGGCTCCAGAACATTTTGAACACTAGTTTTGGTTTTCAGTATGGCCGAAGTGATTTACCCACATACCAAGAGAACAAAATATTGAGCTGCTAGTCCAGGTCAGACCTTGAATTGTCCTCCGGCTGCTAGCAACTGTTGATTTTGCTCCTCCCAGTGTGCAAAGGGCCTTGTATTTTGGTCAGATCCCACCTCAAACAAACCGCTCCAGAATTTGTTTGAAATGTGAAAAAGTATATAGAGTAAAAACCCACCTTTAATTGTTAGGACAGTTGTGGACAGGAAACGGGGTAATGAGAGGTCGAAGACATGCAGCAAAGGGCTACAGTTTGGAATCGAACCCTTGGCCACTGTGGAAAGGACTGAGCCTTGGTACATGGGGCGCACACTTTACCAGGTGAGCTAACAGGGCGCCCCAGTCAGAAACGTTTCTGCCAAGTAACAGGCTCTGCTCTTTGATGGAGCTCCAAAGGAATCGCAGCAACAAGAGAAGCAATCCTTCGCAATTAACATACATTTTAACGAGGTGTGTTTAGGGCATGTTCAAATCCACTTTTGCTAGTTTGATGGCCGAAAACAGGGTCCGTGTGCTGGGCGCATTGTTCAAAAGGGTTGTACTTAGTGTCTTCATTAATCAGAGGTGTGTTTTGGGCGTAACATGCGATCAACCAATCAGAAATCATCTCCCATTCCCTTTAAAAGCCAGGCGCGTTTGGACCTTGGAGCATTGCTGTTATGATGGAGGATTTACACCCTAATATTTTTATTTGTAATCGTGTGTGTGTGTTGCTGTGTGTCCCTGTGTGTGTAACAAGCATAGTGTGCACGAGCCTAGGAGCATTTTACTAATGCTCTGTTACAATAACAATGAAATGCTGCGTTACTGACTTTAGACCAGGTTTTTGTTGGTCAATGGAGCGATCACTTACCGCTGCCTCAAGATAGCAATACTCCCAGAATGCACCTGAACACACCTTCCTGTAAGACCAGCACACCCAGAATGCACCTGAACACACCTCACGGTAAGACCAGCACGCCCAGAATGCACCTGAACACACCTCCCTGTAAGACCAGCACACCCAGAATGCACCTGAACACACCTTCCTGTAAGACCAGCACACCCAGAATGCACCTGAACACACCTCACGGTAAGACCAGCACGCCTAGAATGCACCTGAACACACCTCCCTGTAAGACCAGCACGCCCAGAATGCACCTGAACACACCTCCCTGTAAGACCAGCACGCCCAGAATGCACCTGAACACACCTCCCTGTAAGACCAGCACGCCCAGAATGCACCTGAACACACCTCCCTGTAAGACCAGCACGCCTAGAATGCACCTGAACACACCTCCCTGTAAGACCAGCACGCCCAGAATGCACCTGAACACACCTCCCTGTAAGACCAGCACGCCCAGAATGCACCTGAACACACCTCCCTGTAAGACCAGCACGCCTAGAATGCACCTGAACACACCTCCCTGTAAGACCAGCACGCCCAGAATGCACCTGAACACACCTCCCTGTAAGACCAGCACGCCCAGAATGCACCTGAACACACCTCCCTGTAAGAGCAGCACGCCCAGAATGCACCTGAACACACCTCCCTGTAAGACCAGCACACCCAGAATGCACCTGAACACACCTCCCTGTAAGAGCAGCACGCCCAGAATGCACCTGAACACACCTCCCTGTAAGACCAGCAGGACCATGGGCCACAGATGGGTGCATTTGCTATTTAAACGACGTGGGCGCTGGACGGGAAACTGACACCTGGGTCAGTCTTAAACTAGCAAAGACATTTGTGTCGGGCTTTGTGCTGCGCCGGGTGCAGGATAGGGCCCTTCATCTCAGTAAAGTCAACGATACCAAACGCTTGGCACATGAGGTGGAGATCAGGGTGGTGGACAAAGCTGCAGCATTTCAGCAGAGCAATAGTGAGAAATGTCAAAAGCATTACAGTAATAAATAAGCTGATGCCGATCAGCTAATGTCAGTGTGACTTCAGTGCACAATCTCACACTTTGAATCATTCGTTTCATTTCATTGGCTCATTTGTGTTGCGATTATTGTATTGTGCTCTGATTATAATTCCTGTATCAGGAACAGGAAGTAGTTGCTCAAAAAGGGCCTCAGACTGTCTGGTGGCCAATTATCAGGTTGGTGTGTCAGCGCCATAAGAAGAAAGGATAGGAGAGAAAAGATGAAAGGCAGAGAAGAAGAGGAGGAGAAAATGTGTAAGAAGAGTGCAGTGGAGGATAGCTTGTAGAGGTGTGTGTGTGTGTGTGTGTGTGTGTGTGTGTGTGTGTGTGTGTGTGATGACTGATAAAGCGAGGCTCGGGATGAATTATAGATGCAGCTGAGGTGAATTTTTCATAAAAATGTTACTAAGCCATTCAACGATTACTCAAACAACCTCATACACAACCTAAAAAAAGAGGGATGAAAGGATGTAAGGAAAGAGACGAGGAAGGACAGGTAATGTGGGGGGAAAAGGAGGGACAGAGATGAGGTGAAGAGGGAGAGAAGAGGATGGATGGAGAGGAATGGAGTAGGTCAGAAAGAGAAGAAACTAACGGGGTAAAGAAGGAGGAGCATGCATGACAGGACTCCCCTTTCAAGTTTAAGCTGTCCTCTATAAATAAAGGCCTACAAATGCCCAAAAAATAACGCACAAACACACACGCACGCATTCCTACACGCTCACCTACACACACACACACACACACACACATGCATACATTCAATTCAATTTTATTTATAGTATCAAATCATAACAAGGGTTATCTCGAGACACTTTACAGATAGAGTAGGTCTAGACCACACTCTATTAATTATAAAGTCCCAACAATTCCAAATCTTGGTAGGAGGTGTCTGACGGGACAGACCCATGCTCTTGGTAGGAGGTGTCTGACGGGACAGACCCAGGCTCTTGGTAGGAGGTGTCTGACGGGACAGACCCAGGCTCTTGGTAGGAGGTGTCTGACGGGACAGACCCAGGCTCTTGGTAGGAGGTGTCTGACGGGACAGTTGGGGGGTGTGGTGAACAGTGGGAAATAATAGTCCCAATAGAGATAATGGATCAGTGACTAAAAATGGTAGCTGTAGTAGTTCATGGTGTAGCAGGGCCCTGCAGGGCAAATCTGGATGTAGTAAACTCCCCAGAGCTAGGTTAGTAACAAGCATCTCTGGATCTCCTCACTCCCTAAGTATAAGCTTTATCAAAGAGGAGGGTTTTCAGTTAATTCTTAAATGTGGTGACGGTGTCTGCCCCCCGAACCCAGACTGGGAGCTGGTCCCACAGGAGAGGAGCCTGATAACTAAAGGCTCTGGCTCCCATTCTACTTTTAGAGACTCTAGGAACCACAAGTAACTCTGCATTCTGGGAGCGTAGTGCTCTAGTGGGACAATAGGGTACTAAGAGCTCTTACATATACACACACACACACACACACACACGCATACATACACACACACACACACACACACACGCATACATACACACACAGGTCCCTGTCTGTTTGCATGAAATGTAGAACCTTAAATAAATGTGTGTGTGTGTGTGTGTGTGTGGTTGGTCTAATTACACTCCCCAGGCATTATGGGTTATTTGCATTAATAACATTTAACAACACTGTAGTGTTTATGGTAATTATTTGTTAGCGCTGAATGTTGCTGTGTTGTTTTTTAAATAACTGGTGAATTAGCTGGAAACTTTGCTGTTCCACATGATTTAATCCACCCAAAAATAACATTTAAATGAATACATACATACACTCTAATGAGATAAAAAGGTCCAATGAAATGTAACCCAACACAATAACATAATACATTCTGTCTGACCAAAGCCAGCTGTTTAAAATCCGATGTGCTCCCTCATGTCCTCAACTCCCTTTCTCAGCGTACGGTTCCAATGTTTGTGTGTTTATTTAGGATCCTCATTAGCTCCTGCATTAGTCTTTGCTTTTGGTAAAGTTACCTCTTGTGGCATGTCTAGTCACATAGTTGTGTATATCTAAACTGAAAGGTAAGTTATTTTACAAAATAGATGGTTACTTTGTAACAAGAATATTCCTAAAAAAAACATAATGAATAGAATAATTTATTTCTTACAAATAACTAGGGCTGTCAGCATTAACGCGTTAATCGCGACGCGATTAAGGGCCGAGCATAACGCGTTAATTTTTTTTTAATCGCATGCCGCCATTTATTAATTTATTTTCACTTCACTCTGCTTCACGTCGTGCCTAACAGGCTACTATTTTGACCGTTTGCTGCACCTTTACTTCTCATCAAGCTGCCATACTTCCTCCTAACAGAAAGACAGCAGCAACACAATGCTGAATGGAGCTTTTTATTTTCCAAAACTCCCGGTCAGCTCGCAGACAAGTCGAAAGCCATATGCACATTGTATAAAGCCGAATTAAAATATCACCGTATCACGTCAAGCCTGAGCTACCAGCTACGAGCTAAGCATAGTCCAGTTAAAGGAGAATTCCGGTCGATTTCAACCCATAGCTCTGTTGTCTGTAAATCAGGAGTACTGTCAGTAGCGAGAAAAACGAAAACAAACGGTGCCGCCTACACCGAGTTATCCTCCTGCTAGATTTTACACCCAACAGTCTTAAACAAGGCTTAAACAGGGCAAGTTTTAAACGTGTTTTTAGCCTCTAAACATGTTCGAAATGTCATTACTAGTGCTTAGCCATGTGCAGTTATTCCTTACGAGGGAACACAGCAAATTTGACAGCAGTAGATGTGACAGAAAGGCATAACAGTTGTTAATCCTTACCTCTGTTTATGTACTGCATTCCAAAATCGGGACCTAACGTCTGCTCTGCAGCGCAGCAGCTGCCGTTGTCGGAATTAAACAACACGGGTAGCCTCGTGGTGCATTCACAGTAATTGTAAAATACAATTTTCCCATCTGGTGGTTGTTGTTGTCGTTCAACAGCAATTTACTGGTGAAATAAATTATTGTTATAGTTATTACATTATTATTAAATCTTTAATTTTGACCATGGCTTTAACAGTAAACACGTTCCTGACTCTTGTTTAGTACCCTTCTTTTTTTCTTTTTTCTTTTGTTTACAGTAAATAAATAATAAACTATACAAATCTTAAAGTCAAGTTCATAAAGTAACTTTCCTTGCATTCATTTGATTCCCAATCAAGATACGCTGGTAAGAACTGCTTTCCATTGTTAATATGTACTTAAAAACAGTTCTGACATGCAAAATAATAGAATTTTAATCACGTGATAAAACACGCGATTAATCGCGATTAACTATAGAAATTCAGCGATTAATCGCGATTAAAAATAATGATAATCGTTTGACAGCCCTACAAATAACCAACCTAAACATTTTTGCATTGTAACATTTGCCCGATATCCACACCTAAGTGCGATACGCGCGGCTCTGTTTTGCATCATTTGCAATTTCGTTATTTTTCCTTGAGTTGCATTAGACCATACCACTGAACAATAGTCAAGATTAGACAATATTAAAGCTTTTGCTACTATTGAACTTTGTGACAAATATGGTGCACATCTTTTAACAACAGTAACTATAATGTGTCAATTATAGTCAGCAAATTAAACATGGCTTCATACAAAAGACTCATAGACTGTATAATATTAGTGGACCGCGCATGTGTGATGTCACCCATTGATTGGTGGAGATCTGCTATGAGTTGTCGAGTTTGCCATTACGGGTGCAGCCATCCTGGTTGGAGATGTGAGGATTTTAGACGAGAGGGAGGAGAAAGGGAGGAGCCCTTACACTCTAGGTTACGTTACACACTTTCACTGGCAATCACAAGCCACGCCCTAAAACACCCCCTGCTTTATCGCCGATTATAAAATCAACGAGACCATAATTTAAAAAAATTATCATCATTCTGTGTTGCAGAAGACTTAAAACTAGCGATTGAGACCATAAACTCATTATGAAAATGTTTACAGAGGTCATAAATCCAGTCGACTTCTACAGAAACAGGACTCCTTTTGTAACCGCACGTGTCTCCCCCTGCAGGAATTCAGATATAATGCAGGGTTAAGGAGTCTCCCCCTGCAGGAATTCAGATATAATGCAGGTTTAAGGTGTCTCCCCCTGCTGGTAGTCAGATAGGATGCAGGTTTAAGGCCCTTCCGCATTTGCCGTACTTCACCGAACCGGATGCGTTGTCCATTAATATTATACAGTCTATGAAAAGACCACATATGTGACCATTTAGCTTAAGGCTACACTGCAAGAACTATTCAAGGAAAAGAGATGGTCTCTCCTCTGATATGTTATAACCCAGAACACACACATTTCAAGTGTGTTTCTATTAGAATAAAAATTAAACCTAAACGCAGCGACTTTCACTTTCATGTAAATGTTTTGCTTGCTGAGCAGCGTCTGCTGCTGGTCTAACACAGTTCTGAGTTTTCCTGCAACTGAACACAATTTAAATAACATACAAAATCAAGCCTACTTTGTACACTAAATCCAACATGACATCATGACTTTGCGTAAACATACACGCCACTTTCCTAAAGCCACGTGGTGTGTTATCGCGAGGCTACGGTCGGGTTTAGGAAAGAAATTCCTGTGTTTGACCCATCCCCCCAACCAACCCCCATATGTGGATTTTCTCCCTTACTCTCTACGGCATAAATTCACACGCAATAGCAAGGTAATGTAAGTCAATGGAGGCCAAACGGCGTTGATAAACACGCCAAAAAGCGAGTATGCGTCTTGATAACAAGCAAATAATGGTATACAAATGGGCGTGTCACACATACACCACTTCATGAGATCATTCTGACTGAACACACATGCTCAATAACGTTAACCAGAAAAATGTATCTGCTCACACGTCAAAGAACTAAGTGCGTTGAATAATTTTGACAGCACAAGTTTAACTATTCTCCCTACAGAGTAAGGTTGTAATGCAGGGGTGTCAAACTCATTTTCCCAGAGGGCCACACTGCAAAAAGAGAATCCCACTGAGGGCCAGACATGGAGAGATTATTGCCGTGCTTTTGTTACTGCGTGTCACTTTTCTTTTTAACATTTTGGTACATTTTTTACTCATCTTTGTTGTATTGTTCAGACTTTTTTGTGGCTTTCTCAGACATTTGTCACCTTTTTGTAAATTTGTTGCTTTTTTTCGTATTTTTATTGACATGAACCTACAAATGTCATGAAAAGAGCCATCCTTAGCCATCGTAGAATCATATCAAGCACAACAATGATTAATTTTTTTAACAACAGCCTGTTTCTCAGCCTGAATATTAAACTCTCTGCTGCTTCTGGGAGAATTTCTGAGTCTCAGAGTCGTCAAATCTGCCAAATTCTGCCATATAACACTTTCCTGTGTTTTTGGTTTGGTGCACAACTAGGAGGGCCAAAATGTTGTGCAAAGGACCAGATTTGGCCCGCGGGCCTTGAGTTTGACACATGTTGTAAATGATGATAATTATTAACCATCATCATTGTTTGCAGTTAATTAATTTCAGTGGCTATCCATGTGCTTCTCCATTTGGCTGCAATACTGATGCCCCTTATTCCATAAAGCATTGCCCTGTCGATACCCTCAACTCAACTGCTGCCAAATGCTCAGGCTCCCATTTCCTTCATCTATCATGTGTCCATTCATCCCAAAACCTGCGCCTCATCGTCCAGCCACCACCCACAGTCTCTGTGCTTGCTTGTGGTGTATTACACGACCACATGCATTGCATCTGCAAAGCCCTTTTATATATGCAGCCTCATCCATCAATCTGAAGTACTTTCAGATTGGGTTGTGTGTGATAATGTGTGAAAATGTGTGAAATGTTTAAGGGGTCCTTACTGGCACTTAGATTTCAAAGGTGTCAGGGTTGCAACAGGACATGTATTTGTGCTGAAACATTTAGTACACATGGAGATACATTCACATTACAAGTCCATGCGCAGCACTGAGTGGTGATGGCACAGTGGATATGACACATGCCTTTGGTGTGAAAGATCTAGGTTCAATTCCCACTAAGATACATCAACCAATGTGGCCCTGAGCAAGGCACTTAACCCCTAGTTGTAAGTCGCTTTGGATAACAGTGTCAGCTAAAATGACATGTAATGTAAAAACAGCGAAGTCAGCTGGTAAAGTCAGCTGCAAACTATAGAAATAAAATGACCCATGATCGATTTTTTTCTATATTACAAATTGTCAACGGGTCGAAATGGCAAAGCTTAAGACAGAGGCTCAACGAGCGCCCCGGAACTGATCTTTATAACGGAGCTAACTGGAGCTAACTGGAGCTAACTGGAGCTAACTGGAGCTAACTGGAGCTCTCTGGAGCTAACCGGAGCTAACTGGAGCTAACTGGAGCTATCTGGAGCTAACCGG
>NC_041334.1:41081794-41096794 GCF_004354835.1 Perca flavescens
CAGATCATTAGGAATATGCGTCTCAATCAGAGTTTTACTGCAGTTTGCGCCCAGTTTACGGCCTCTTGCCTGCTAGCGGCGTACGGTCGGCTCTGTGCCTTGTTATGGTTGCTGTACACAAACCAAACAGCCGACAGTTTGCAGGGCTGCCGACCCGGTAGAGATGCATGCCCACAGCTACTTATAAATATTAGCAGAGACTCCGATGTCAACAGGTTTTCGGACGTGCACAAACATCGCTATGCCGACCTTTTCAAGAAGCTGGTTGAAGGAATCAAAGAGGGAGTCTGTGTTCACACGGTCCACCACCGGTGGGACACTTTGGAAAAATCATATTTGCATATTCTCTTTCAGTAGTCATGTAAACAGGTAAAGCCGTCTACACATGGTAAGCGATTGGCTCTCTGCGCACCGCTAAATTGCGTTCATTTTTGCTGACAAAACTTCTGGACTCATGATTCAAATAATCGTCATTTAGTCAGCAGCCATTCATTTTTGGAACCATGTAAGAAGTGGTTTTATATTCCTCGTGTTAATATATTGCAGCTCATGCTGCATTACCCAGCAGTCCATGATCCTGTAAGTGAGTGCAAGAGATGATGGGATAAAAGACTAAGGTAAGGTAATTGAAAAGAAGAGGCAAAGTAACAGGGATTAACTGCCTCACTGAATCCATTTACATGCACATAATATTCCAGTTTTTGCCCTTATTACAAAAAAGACGATATTCCGACTAAGATGTTCACATGACTAATGAAAGAGAATATTTCACTAATATTCCCGTTTTAGATGTAGCCGTGCAAAATATGATTTTTTTTAAAAGTTCCAGCAGTGGAGGACTTGTTGGAGCGTGTGAACACAGACTCCCCTTTTCATTCCTTCAACCAGCTTTTTGAAAAGGACTCCTCATGTCCAAAAACCAGTTGATATCCAAGTCTTTGATAATGTTTAAAAGAAGCTGTGTTTCTCTTTCTTATCTTTTGGGCATGCATCTCTACCACAGCCCTGCAAACCGTCGGCTGGTTGGTTTGTGTACAACAACCACGGCAACGCACGGAGCTGACCGTACGCCGTAAAGAGGCAAGATGCCGTAAACTGCGGTTAAAACCCCGATAGAGACGCATATTCCCACTGTGCTGTATACATGTCCAAAGAATGCCTCTAAAACCCCAATAATACCGACATATGCCACATATCTTCATCGGAAAATGCTATATTCGGGAAAAGGCCTTATTCGGAATACCCAACCAGAATATGAACTGAATCAAATTCAGAATATTGTTATATTCGGATAATAGTTTAATATTGGTGTGCATGTAAACATATTCAATAAAGAAGTAAAGGAGGCTCTGAATTACTATTGACCAGATTAAGTTTGTGTGTGTGTGTGTGTGTGTGTGTGTGTGTGTGTGTGTGTGTGTGTGTGTGTGTGTGTGTGTGTGTGTGTGTGTGTGTGTGTGTGTGTGTGTGTGTGTGTGTGTGTGTGTGACGTGTGCAGTTGCAGCTACCATGCCTCATGCATATCTGTGTGCCGCGCTGCTCGCCGAGGGGCTGAGTTATGGTTTAATCTGCTCCTGCTTCGTGCTGCATGAAAACAGCCTCACAAATCACAGACCACATCCAGACATCAGTTCACCTCCACGCACACACAGAGGATGGTAATTTAGGATCGGCTTCATGTGACCATAGTGTTAATGTGGGCTTTTACACGTGTGCGTGTGTAAAATAATGTGACACTTCAATCAGGCTCAGTCGATCAGCAGATCCTCGTTTGGCCCAGTTTGAACCCAGAAGTCGGGACAAATGTGCTGAATGGGTGACGTGATGTTTTTAAATGTGAAATGTCCTGCTGGAGTAGTTTCTTTAAGTCATACCCACAATTCTGTAATTACAATTTCCACAAGCTTCCCTTTGTGTGTCTGTATTAGGAAGTGCCGTTCATTTTTGTTGCCATGTTCAGACCAACATTATCAGTTTATTTTTTTAAAAGGCAGCACTTTGCACCAAAAAAGATGAGCCTGGCTAATGTCATCTGACAATGCCCTCTTTGGCCATTCAAAAACATCCAAGTCTGCATTCCTGATAGATCACTGTGCAACGTGAAGGTTTTTTTGCATCTGATAAACCTTCCAACTCATGGATCTATTGCTCAAATTGGTTGGGATATCTTAGGAACAACAGAGATTGACATATTCACTGTGTGTATCTTCGTACCGTACACTTTTAGTGACCTGTAGCGCCAACATCCCGTCAAAATGTCGCCACTCCATGATAAAGTCTCAAAAATGTATTGCTGAATGGAATAAAATTCAGTATGGATATTCAGGTTCTAAGTGGTTCTGTTGACTTCTGACCATCACATCAGGCTAAACTTTCCACATGTACACAATAAATAGGTCATAATTCGGACAATTGGTATGATATCTTACGAAATTATGGCAACCGATGCGGCTGTGACAGTCATGCAATGACGCTTGTAGTTAAGTTTAGGCACCAAAACGACTAGTTATGTTTTCCCCTTAACTTATCTGGGACACGAACTCCGCTTGAAAGCCCTGTGGTTTTAATTACCCACCCATAAAATAACCCACCCCAAAGGGGTAATTTTGCCCCAACCTGAAGTATCCCATCCTGACACCATTTCAGGGCCATTTTTATGCCACATTGTTCATGTATGTACAGTAGCTAGCTAGCCATGTAGGAAGGTTATGTCGCTGCAACCTCCCTACGTGGATTTTTGGGCTTTCATACTACTCTCTACCGTAGTCGCTCCTAATGCTACTTCATCTTCTTATGGACTTTACGTTGGCATTGTTTTCCGTGTGGCTACCACGTAATGTGGTGTTAACAGTTCGTGATCATTTCACAGAATTCTGTGAGACCAGGCTGGTCCCTCCTACAGACCTCTGGTTGTGGTCTGTCTTCTTTACAAGTGGAGAAAGCAGCTGTCAACGTACAAACTAGTTAAATTGCTGAACAAATAAGAGATGCAGATGTTAATTCAGATGTCAGGAAACCAGGATATTATGAGGCTGAAAGAAAAGCAAAATCAACGTGTATTGACCTTCATGCTTTTACATACTTTGTAATGAGCATTGGGGCTTCTCAGGGCCACACAATGTTAGTCTTGTTTACCCAGAGCAATTATAATGCTGAATGCCGTTTGGCTTGCATGTGTAATATGTCAGTTTGGGTATGTTACTGTGAATCATGTTCAAAGCATCAGAGAACTCACAAAAAAAAGACTTCAGCTGCTGAAGCCAAGGAGATCCAGTGTTTCTGTGTGTTTAATGCCTAACCCCAAAAGAGATGCACAAATGTGCAAAATGGGTTTTGACCCTGGGTTCAAAAATAGCACCATCCACCAGCCAAATGCTGATAAAATATGCAAGTGGCTGGTAGATTAGATATGCTTAACTCATCAGCCAAAAGAAACCATGGTAATCTATTGAGTGGCTGGTAAAATGTAAATATTCACTAGCCATTTGGCTGGTGGGTGGGAATTATATTTGCTAGAGTGTAATACAACATTTTATGCCTGTGTAATTTGGTGCGTTTGCAATTTCTTCAAAATAAGCTCATGTTTTAAGCTGAGCCGTGTGTGTGTGTGTGTGTGTGTGTGTGTGTGTGTGTGTGTGTGTGTGTGTGTTTGTGTGTGTCATGCTTTTGTGTGCAAGTCTTTTCCACTTAAAGCAAATAAGCTCATGTTTTAAGCTGAGCCCTTTGTGTGTGTGTGTGTGTGTGTGTGTGTGTGTGTGTTTATTTTGATGGTTAAATGAATCACACTCCATTCATGTAAAACCATTGGCTGTAGAAAATATGTGCAAATCTGTATTTTTAGGGTTTATCTCAAAAACAGAAACATGTGATTGCAGTGCAGAACCACTTATGGAACACACAGTATGTCAACACACTCCAATCCTTTCTTTTATCCTATTGTGCTCTGAGCATCGACTGCATTATGTGTGTTTTCATCTGGCTCAGACCTCTTCTACAGCAGCCACTGCAACCTCTTCTTTTAAATAATAATTAAACTGTCACTGTGCACAACCTGCCTGGTTGTCATGTAACACAAAGGTCCTGTCAGTCAAAGCCAATGTCGCCAGGCTATTCATCACACTTTCTAGCTGAATGGAGGACACAATATTTATTTTCTACCTTGTTCCTCTCTGTCAAGTCAGCTACAACAGCCCAGTCTCACGGCAGTTCGTGAAATGGTCACGTTATTGAATCTATTAATTTGTGTACTGAATACGTTTTAATGTCGTTATTTTTTGTGGTGCTGAGCACGGATTTTAAAGTAATGTATTTCAATGGGAAGCATATTTTGTGATCAGAGAACGATTACGGTAGTGAGTAGTATTGATAAGTCAAAAATCTGCGTAGGGAGGTTGGTCAGGGGGGTGGATGGGTCAAACAACAACAGGACTTACACTTTTCCTAACCACAACCTGTCCAGACTTGTACCGTTTTATTTCCCCGTTGATGTGTGCCACAGAGCCATAGGCGCCGATACCGTGGGTGCTCGGAAAATACTGAGCAGCCATGTGTGCCAGCCTGCCAGTAGGCTCCATTCATTTCAAATTAAACATTGCAGTTGGTGCTAAGTGGAGCGTCTGTCCATAGTGTAATTGGTTCTGTCGCTGTCAGTCCCCTGCTCCATATCCTATCCACCAATCACAGCAAAACGCCTCTTTAGTGACCCCCATCCATAACCCCCACAGTGTGTGCATATTGCGTTAGGTAATCAGAGTGAGAATTAAATGCATCAACATCCACCACAAGCGCAGAGAGATTCTTAATTTCCCACAAAGCTGATCTGGATACCCCAGAATAGGTGACTGCACGCTGGATACAGAGCAGTGTGAGTGGCCGGTCGTGGTGCTCCGTTAGGTCAGCAGTAGTTGGTGGTCCATCTTCCATCGGGGAGACGTTTTCAGAGCATCCAAACACGCACAACACGTTTTAGGGATAGTTTTTATAATAAGGTTATTGAACGATAGCACAACAGGAAGGAGGGCTGTGGTCTGAACTTAGTCACTTATGTATATTATGCACATTGTATTTCATTGCTGTGGTACTTTGTACTAATATGCATATGACAATAAACTTGAATTTGATTTGATTTGATTTGGTCTAGTTACCCCAGAATAGGTGACTGCACGCTAGATATAGAGCACTGTGAGTGGATATCACGAATCAATAAATTTAAATAACGTGATCATTTCATGAACTGGCGTGAGACTCCTGCCCATCTATCCCTCACACTTTCTAGCTGAATGGAGGACAGTATATTTATTTTCTACCTCGTTCCTCTCTGTCAAGTCAGCTACAACCCATCCTGTACGTTCAGGATTCTGAAACTGAGTGGGAAATGTCTTCTGGGTGCATCTCCTGCACCGACAAAGGCAGATTGTATTTAATTCAAAAGCTTTTACTGGCAGCCTTTTACTTGATATGAATCCTAAATCCTTGTTGTGACATTTCAATTTAAAATACATGAAACATAGTTCAGGCTGTCAGCCAGGGTGGCACACAGCAACAGTATTTACACTAAAGGAGATGCTCTTTGATTAAAACAACGCTGTGGCATTCTGGGAAGAGACGATGCTGTCAAAATTAACAATAAAGAAAAATCCGGACAGGTCACTCTCCTTTTTACTGTGTGAATTGCTCATTTTACATCAACACAATCCCTTCATTATAGAGACACACAAGACCTAAATGCCCCAGAGTTTGTATTCATTTTCTCTTCTGTTAATGAATGAATGATCCCACACATTTATATATTGGTTTTACTGTTTATGGTTCTGTTTGTTCAAATTATGAGTTTGAAGTCGTAAGAATTCGGACATCTTTCCTCACAATTCTTACATTTAAAAAACAAAAATAACAAATAACTCAGAATTCTGACTTTAGACTCAGAACTCAAATACATTTCTGTGGCCATAAGCCTCTTCCTTACATATTTCTCTCACTGCCAACACATTTTTAATACTTACCCTACATTAAAAAAAGTAGTAATATGAAAAGGACAATGATTGATTGAATTGTTTTGGGCTTTTCTGCCTTTAATGGACAGGACAGCTGGGTGAGAAGGGGGAGAGAGAGGGGAAAACTCAGAATAACTCAGAATTCATCTTCATATTCAATACATTTTTCACATGTGGCCCTAACCCTCTTCCATGCATATTTCTCTCACTGCCAACACATTTTTAATACTTTCCTACTCACCCTACTTATGGAAAGCCCATGAAAATGACAATGATTGAGGCTTGAAACGATATGTGCGCCTGCTCCACCCAGTGAGCCAACCCGGCAACGTGATTGATTGAATTTTGACATGACACAACAGTTATTAAGAAAGCAGAGAAATGGAGTCACATGATCTTTTAATTTAAATTCATGTGAAACCCACATTATTTCCATATTCCACACTCGGCTCTGATCCATAATAACGAAGGCCTGTGGTCTCTTCACACAGTTTCCACACTTCACAACTCTCCAGGATCCCTCTGCTAGCCCTCACCCCCACAGCACTCCATAAAGGGATTAAATACATGAGTGCTTTGCTGTGCTGAAAGGTCCCCCCAAGGTACTACTGCTCAGTTTGTTGGTTTTCTGATATATGAAGTGGGGACGCTGGCTGGAGGTTTACCGTCCTTTCCACAAAATACACTGATGCCCCGCTCCATAACACCGCTGTGTGATCCCTTATTGATTTCACCAGTAAATGTCCACTACCGGTATCTGATTGAGATGAAAGGGAGCAGGCAGGTTGAAGCAGGATATTGTGCTGTTTGAGATGTGAATTGTATCATACAGCATTTTGTCAGCAGAAGATTTTTAAGCCAACTAACCAAAATATTTTTGTGGCAATTATGAAGTCATACATACACTACTGGTCAACATTTTGGGACACTTAGAAATTTGCATTTCACTCCATTATAGAGAGAATAACCGCTGAGATCATTTGCATTGTTTTTTTTTTACCAGGGCAGCAGTTTTCAGATTACATTATGTGCTTATATAATTGCAAAAGGGTTCAATTAAATTTTATTCACAGTATCAAATCATAACAAGAGTTATATCAAGACACTTTACAGATAGAGTAGGTCTAGACCGCACTCTATAATTTACAAAGACCCAACAATGAAATGATGATATCAGATTAGTGACCAGAATGTGCCTTTGGACCATATGATGAATGGTTGCTGATAATGGGCAATGTGGATATTGCATTAAAGACCAGCCACCCACTCAGATCAGCTGGTCTTCTCTCTATAATGGAGTGGAATGGACATTTGTAAGTGAACCCGAACTTTTGACCGGTAGTGTACATACAAAATTAGTTTTGCAATTAATTGCCTGTTTGATTATCAGTTACTTTGTCAAATTTAATAATATCAGCCATTTTGTCAGTGTCAAAAGGGCCCGTGGCCCCCTAAAAAACGCTCCCAGATGTTATTTGTTCAAGCAGCGAAACACGACCTATGGTTACGTTTATAGTGGCGGCGCCCTCTAGTGGCTGCAGTAATCATGAAGGGAGCAAAGCAGGAAGTAAGGGGACAAAGTATAAGAGTGCCTGAAAAAAACTGGTGAACTGGTAATAAGTTGGCGTTAGTGGTGTTTATAAATAATAGTGAAAAGAGCAGTTTAACTTAAAAAAAGAGCCAAAAAAACAGACAAAAGTGTCGATAAAAGAGACGAAAACCTCAGAACAAGTGTTGATTTTTAGGACGACAAGTACGTGGTCGAATGGAAGACAACACAAGGGCTAAAATTGCAGTTTGACAAAACCCTGATGTACATTTTTATGATTTACATAAAATGTAAATATAATGTAAAAGAGACTTTCTTTGATAATACATGATGAAAAGTGTTTAAATAATTGTCAATGCTTCCACTATTCCACTATATAGGCGTACTGATGGAGTGACACCTTCTATTTATTACATTTTAACAATGATGTAATGAGCATTAATTAAATGATGATTGCAGTAGACTTACGGAACATCTGAGGGACTTCACATATTTAATTTACAGACCACAAAGTGATTATTATTATTAGATGAAGTTAAATTACAGAGCAGCTCTAAAGGTGGTGGCACTGTGAACTTTAAACATGGCCTTTGTGCTGTGCGTCTCTCTCTTTCTGGCATCATGTTCTGCAGCTCTCCGTAACGAGATTAGAGGAGGATGGACCTGACTGAAAGGTCGAGGCACGGAGCACCAGGTTCGGTTTGATTCAAGTCAAATCCAATTTGGTTTTAATGTGCTTTTAACACAACGCGGTTTGTCACCAAAAGCATCGCAGAAGAAAGATGAATACCGACTGAACAAAGTGTGTGTGTGTGTGTGTGTGTGTGTGTGTGTGTGTGTGTGTGTTTGTGTGTATGTTTATGTGTATGTGTGTGTGTAAGCTATGATACCCATTAGCAGCACCTGTGAGTTTATCATGTGACAGAGAAAACGAGAAAACAGGAAAGGTGGAGCAGTATTTCCTGTATGTCCCTTATATACACACACACACACACACCCACACACCCAAAGGGTGAGCAATATGTCCTGTATGTCTCTTACCAGCTAACATATTTCTAGATGATCATGAATATGGAGAGTCTACTCCAGTTCATGATAACACTAATGTTACATTTCCAGCCAATAGGAATCCTTGGAGTTGATGGTGGAGGTAAATATTCATGAAAAAGGACGAGTTGGTGAACGGGCAACACATGCTACACAATAATGGAGACATCGGGTTGACATAGACTGGTTGCTATAATCAAAAGTCTGTGCTGACTGCTGTGTGTAACCATAGGCAGTATATATATAAAATGGACCAGCAGACCCCGTGTCTCTGGTCTGAGACCAGTGGAGGATATCAGAAGTCTCTTTCCCGGTGCTGGCTGAGTGTTACTGAGCAGCCTCCAACTGAGCTTGAAGACGTAGATGTGACGTGAGCAACGTGTCTGAAAGTGTGAAGTCTTCTGGTAGCTGTGAGAGAGAAATCTCAATCATTCCCAATCTCACAGAGACGGAGAACGTAGGTATATGTAAGGAGATAACATAGACACAGGCTAATTACTGATCACTAACATGATAGTTAACATTAGTAATTACTGATCACTAACCTGCTAGTTAACATTAGTAATTAAACCTAAACAGCTAATGGAAGTCCAAACTGCCTGTGAGCTTCTCCTGTACTATACGGTAATTCCTCTACTGTGTGACAGTAAGTCTCACAGTAAGTCTCGTGGTTATGACCCAATCGTTAGCCTATTTTTATAAAAGCGTCTGCTACGGAGCCATAACATGAGCTACAAGGTAATGGAGCCTTTTATACATTGTCGTGTTTCTTTAGAAATAAACAACGGACAAATAGAGTCTTTAAACTCTTCAGATGTAAAGTTATTCTCTGTCAAATTGACGTCAAAATGAATGGGAGTCAATGGGATGCTAACTGGAGGTGATGGCTTGGTAGCATCAGAATGGCGCCATAGGAGGTTCGATTTCTGAAGCGAGGCTAACCATCTTGTTTGTAACGTGTGAATCGAAGGCTGCTGTCTGTCTCTTGTTGTCTCTGTAGCTCGTATCGTGTCATTCCCCTCATCTCTCTGCCGTCTTTGGAGGTCGGAGCCACTCTCGTTATGTGTATATGCAGAAACGAGGACCTGCTGTCGAGCTGTGAATAATGCATGCACATGAATATGGGGTCATAATAATGCTGTGAATGCTGTTAATATGGATTGGGCAATCACATGTGAGTGGGAATGAGGTTATTGAATTTAAAGGACTGAGTAATATGTTTAGGCAGTAAAAGAGTCCTCATGGAAATGGGAGAGCCTTGACCTTTCTGGATGCATCTGATTCCTGTCGGCTTCACTTTATCAAAGGAGTGTGTGTCTGTCTGTGTCTGTGTCTGTGTGTGTGTGTGTGTGTGTGTGTGTGTGTGTGTGTGTGTGTGTGTGTAAAGAGGGAGATGAGCAATAATGGATTGGTTTCTGAGGGATGCACTGAATCCAGACTTCTGATTGGGCTGAATTTTTTCCCAGGGAACCGAACCCTGCGCTTTAACTCGGGCGCGATACGCTGGTCGCAGTAGTGACGGCGCCGTTGATTATGGGAAGGTGTTTTCGTAGGTGGAGCGTTCAACGCAGCAGGCTGTGAGAAAGTGGACATGGATCTGGTGAGGGAAGGTCTTTACGTAGGTGGAGCGTTCAATGCAGTAGACTGTGAGAAAGTGGACATGGATCTGGTGAGGGAAGGTGTTTACGTAGGTGGAGCGTTCAATGCAGTAGGCTGTGAGGAAGTGGGCATGGATCTGGTGAGGGAAGGTGTTTACGTAGGTGGAGCGTTCAACGCAGCAGGCTGTGAGAAAGTGGACATGGATCTGGTGAGGGAAGGTGTTTACGTAGGTGGAGGGTTCAATGCAGTAGACTGTGAGAAAGTGGACATGGATCTGGTGAGGGAAGGTGTTTACGTAGGTGGAGAGTTCAATGCAGTCAGCTGGGAGAAAGTGGACATGGAACTGGTGAGGGAAGGTGTTTACGTAGGTGGAGCGTTCAGTGCAGTAGGCTGTGAGAAAGTGGACATGGATCTGGTGAGGGAAGGTGTTTACGTAGGTGGAGCGTTCAATGCAGTAGGCTGTGAGAAAGTGGACATGGATCTGGTGAGGGAAGGTGTTTACGTAGGTGGAGCGTTCAATGCAGTAGGCTGTGAGAAAGTGGACATGGATCTGGTGAGGGAAGGTGTTTACGTAGGTGGAGCGTTCAACGCAGTAGGCTGTGAGAAAGTGGACATGGATCTGGTGAGGGAAGGTGTTTACGTAGGTGGAGCGTTCAACGCAGTAGGCTGTGAGAAAGTGGACATGGATCTGGTGAGCAGAAAAGGCGCCGCCCAGCAGCACCCCTAGCCAAAAGAAGGCCACCCAAGCCGAGCCACATGCCCATCCCACAGTGCCGATCTGATCCACAGACTTGGAGAGTATTTGGCACTTGTAGGGCTGGGTACCGAATTCAATACTTTTTGAGGCACCGACCGAATTGCCTCCTTAGTATCGAGTATCGAAAAATGCCTCGTCATTCAATACCAAATTTCAATACCTAAGGAGTAAATCTCATCAGCGTCAGTGAGCCAATAAGCACGCAGCATGCTTCTACCAAGATCTCATAGTGTTTGTCATTGGCTGTCTAACGTTAAATGTCGTAGATGTCAGGATCCGGCTGAGACTTATTGCCTTTGTGCCACTCTTGTGGCCTTTTTGTGTATTTTGTTATCTGTGCTTGTTTTCGCCCTTCCCCTTATATGGTCTGCACTTCCTCTCTTGTTAGTTTCCCTCCAGTTCTGTTCTCACCTGTTCCCAATTGTCTCGTTAGTTTCCACTCTCACCTGTTGCTCGTTACTGTCTTGTCCAATCCCCTGTCTTTCTGTTTATTGGTCTGAGTATTTCTACACCCCTGTGTTCCTTTGTCTCTTGTCGGTTCGTCTCTCTCTGTTTGTCCTGTGAGATTCCTGTTCGTTTGTAGTTGTGAGTTTGTAGTTGTTTAATCAAATTAAACTGTGTATGTTCTGCACTTCTGCCTGGAAGAGTCATGCATTAGGGTCCAACTGCTGAAACTGTGACAATAGAGGCATGAAGGAAAAACTCTAGTAGTCTCACTTAGTAGAAGCTGAAAAATAAATAAAGGATTTGTGCCTTAGTGTTGTAATTTCTTTTTGTTAAAACGGATTTTATAAAATTGAAATCGAAAGAAGTATTGTTCAGGAACCGGTATCAAAGTCACGGTATTGGCATTGGTACCGGTATCGAAATTTTTCTTAACAATACCCAGCCCTAGGCACTTGAGGTGTTTCTGGGGGCTTGAACAACACCTTCCTAATACATTTGATTTTTCCTTTCATTTGTCACCCATCTGAATCACTATATGAACTCCAGAATCTCCATTGTTAGCTAAATTAAAGCTTTAAACATGCTCAAGTACCCCTGGTGTTTTACACAATGACTGCACACCAAACACAATAACACTACGGGAGAGAAAACGTCTCTATATAAAGAAAGTATTAAATGCGGCCAGATGATTTCTCTGTTTTATAACTCACTGATTCAGAGGGCCAGGCTGTACTGCAGCACTTTAATAAATTGTACAATCAACTCAAAGGTTGTGCTAAGATCATTGGTCAACTTGTTGCAAACTCCTTTCAAGCAATCCACCTGAAGAGCATGCCCAGCATCTCTTCTGACTCCATTGCATGTTTTAAATTATTAATACCAACTTTTGTCTTCTAACAGGCGATTTAGAGTCCCTTTGTTTAGGTACAGCAGGCTTAAGAACTCTTTTAAGCCCCAGACACACCACCCAGATGGCAGTTGGACTGATCAGTCTCCCCGAGGTCCAAAAAGTGTCCAAGAATCTGATCTCATTGTACTAAAATAGTTTACCGAAACGTGTTTCTGAAAGCATTTGAAGAAAGAAATAGGCCGTGTGTGTGTGTGTGTGTGTGTGTGTGTGTGTGTGTGTGTGTGTGTGTGTGTGTGTGTGTGTGTGTGTGTGTGCGCAGTTGCTGAATCTATCTTCATTTCAGATCAACAAAGGTCAGTTTAAAAGATTTTCATCAGATTTTGAGAGACTCCAGTCACCTCATCCCGCTCGCCATTTCCTGGTTAGCTCTCCACCAATCAGATGGGTCATTGAGTCCGACTGCCCGCCTTCCGACCCAGCAGGTCAAATCGGCCCAAATGAAGGCTGACGGCTCCTCGGACGGACGCACACACCGAACAGACTCGAGTCACTGACCTCGCCAGACTGTCCCACAGCCGATTATCGGGTTGGTGTGTCAGCGCCTGGTGTGTCGCTATACCAATATCAGTTTGCTCCCAATTAAGTATCTTTTTAAGATATCTTAAAACATGTTCTTTTGCCATGTAATGGCTGCTGATATCCAATCCAATCCAACTTTATCTGTTAAGCACTTTTGAAACAACCAAAGTTGACCAAAGTATCTTAAATAAAAGTCATTATTACATGAGTAAAAACAATACCTCTGCAATGAAAAGCAATCAAAATAAATAATCAAAATAAATAATCAAAAGAAGTAAATTAAGTCGACACCTTACTAGGTGTCAAAGGCCACGGAGAAGAGATGGGTTTTAAGACGGGATTTAAAACCAGACAAAGAAGAGGCCTGTTTAACGTGCAGAGGCAGATCGGTCCATAATTTAGGAGCTGATACAGCAAAGGCACGATCTCCTCTGAGCTTCCACTTAGTTTAATAGCCGAGACACACCAACCAGACGGCTAACCGTCGACAGTAAAGCCAGTCGAGATGATCAGTCGGGTCCCCGAGGTTCAAAAAACTAACCTGACTCCACCAGATGGATCGCTTCGCATTAGCTCGGCATATCCATCTGGGAACTTTCCGTTGGTTAGCTAATTGGATAAACCATCTGTCTATCACCACCTATAGTTGGTGATAGATGGGCCAAATCAACCAATCAGATCAACAAAGCGTGTGAAAATACAACCACAAGCCAGGCTACCCCTGCAGGTTAGCTCAGCAAACAAGCACCATGTCGGTAAAGGAGATTTGCCGTTTGTGGGTTAGGGTTAGGGTTAACCCTAACCCCTAACCCTGATTGGATAAACCATCCGTCTTCCACCACCTAAACCACCTCAAAACTCAACACTGATTGGCCCGGTCGTTTGGCGAGCGGCTCCAAATTTTCTTTATCTCAAGATGCCAGACTGATCTGAGAGTGGAGAACTGGAGCTCGCCAGATCAGGACGGTCTCATGAGGATACCAGCAGCTGATTGGACGAACGCATCACATGGGTTTGTTGTCTCTGGAAATTCAAAGCCAGACTGTAATGGTGGCTCGTTCAGAATCTGATCTCATATTGTGCTAAAATAGTTCACTGAGACATGTTTCTGGAAACATCTGAAGAGAGAAATAGGTCATGCACCTCCTGAATCTGTCTTCATTTCAGATCAACCAAGGTCAGTTTAAAAGATTTTCATCAGATTTTGAGACACATCTAGTCACTCTCATTCTGCTCCCCATGTCCTGGTGAGTCCCGACTGCCCCCCCCTCCGACTGAACATGTCAAGTCAGCCAAAATGAACGCCGACAGCCCCCCAGGCTGACAACGGCACGGGACACACTGAACAGACTCGAGTCACCGACCTCGCCAGACTGTCCAACGGCCGATTATCGGCTTAGTGTGTCTCGGCTTTTAGGCACACTCAGGAGCAGCTGATCATGTGCCCTGAGAGAGCGAGTGGGTATATAAGGGCGTAGAAGCTCTGAGAGGTAAGGCGCGGCAAGACCATTCAGGGCTTTAAAAGCAAATAAAAGATTTTTAAAATGGATCCTAAATTGAATAGGCAGCCAGTGGAGTGAGGCTCCAGATATGTCTTCATCTTTGTACTATACTGAATGTGTAATTGTTGTCTATCTCTGTGTGTATTTTACTTTTCATTCCACACGTGACTAATCAGTTGAACTTCAGCATGACTTTCAGCATATGTTTTGGGGTTAAAATTGTTTCCTTTTAACGAGAGGTCTCTTAACGAGCTTCCTTAACGAGCTGTTGTTGTCGTGGCGTTGTCAGCATTGGGTGTGTTGGCTCTGCAGGCTGTCACCGTCACGCTGCTGCTGACAGCTCGTCTGCCTGGGTGCTGCTCAGACGTCAGCCGAGGGGAGCCCAGCCCGGAGCGGGAAGAATTTCCTGCTGTCGCATCAAATTAAACTGCAGATAGGTCGATGTCAGCTGAGGAGACATTTAGAAAGGCACTGTTTGCATCTGTTACATCAGTAGTGGTACATTAGTAGGATTTCAAACCCCTTTTGTGTTTTGAATTCTGCTTAATGGTATTACTTTTTATTATTACCGTTCTCAAAAAAATAAAACCAAATTAGCTGGAAGATCCCTCCCAACTCGTAAGATACTGACATTTTGGTCAGTGGCTCAACGTAGTCTCACAGCAGGTCGTGAAAGA
>NC_041334.1:41099294-41106794 GCF_004354835.1 Perca flavescens
CACACACACACACACACACATACACAAAGACACACACACACAAACACACACACACAGGGACACAGACACACACACAGACAGACACACACACACACACACAGGGACACAGACACACACACACACAGGGACACAGACACACACGCAGGGACACAGACACACACACACACACACACATTAATACACTTACATTTCCCTTTTATTTCCCCTCCCTCGATTCTTTCACCTCAAGGCAATACCCAGAATGCATTGCTTTGAGTTGAAAAGGCGCCCGCCCATCTCTCGCCTTCGTCTCCACGGGATTCTGAGGAGGAAAATAAAAAGGTTTCAGCATCGCCGCGTGGCGAGCTGGACATTAAGAACATTAAGTCAAGTTAATAGGCAGGCGCTGATGACTTCATTGGTAAAATAGGTGTAGAAAGAATAATGTAATTCCAGATTGCAGTGGAAAGCTCCCTCATCCTGCTGGTTATTTAACAGAAAATAACATAAAATGGCCGGGCAGGGTTATGATGAAGCACGCTCATCTGGAGAAAGGCGGGAAATAATTAAAAAGTGTTGCCCTCAAGGGCGACAATATAAGCCGGGTTAAAAGAGAGAAGGACGTAAGAGAGAGAGGAGGGAATATAATGATAGACAGATGAAATTAATATGAGACTAAAGGCGCCGACACACCGAGCCGATAATCGGCCGTGGGACAGTCTGGCGAGGTCGGTGACTCGAGTCTGTGGGCTAGGGCTGTCCTCGACTAAAGATATTCTTAGTCGATTAACACTTATAGGATTTTGTCGACTAATCGATTAGTTGAGAGCTGTGCTCTTTGAGAGGTGGTTAAGACTAGAAAAGCACAATATAAATGTAGTTAATTAACCATCTGTAAAACTGAGTTTCTCCACAATTAATCCTGCAAAAGCACCACTTTAAATCTTGTGTTTACCATAAATGTGCTCAGAAGTTTCTTGGAAATAAGTAATTAAGAATGAATAAGCAAAAAAATGACTAATCGACTAAAGAAATCTTAGTCGACTAAGACCAAAACGACCGATTAGTCGACTAATCGACTAAGAGGGGGCAGCCCTACAGTTCGGTGTGGAGCTGTCGGCCTTCATTTGGGCCGATTTGACATGTATAATGTTTTCAGAAACACATTTCGGTACAATACGAGATTGTGTTCTGAACAGGGCAGAGGATGCTATTGTCTGTAAACTGGACAGTGTATATGCTCACCTGGATGCACGGGGACAGTGTGTGAGAATCCTGTATTATGATTTTAGCTCAGCGTTCAATACCATACAACCACACATCATAGTAAATAAAGCTTTTAATGATGAAGGTTCCAGGTGTATTTATCTCTTTCATTCTAAATTTCTTAGAGAACAGGTCTCAATTTGTTAAACTAAACTCAAGAGTTAAGTCAGACAAGATCATGACAGGCACAGGGTCACCTCAGGGAACTGTGTTCTCACCCTTTCTTTTCACCGTTTACTCTGCAGACTACCGTCCACAGCAGGCAAGCTGTCAGGATGTTAAATTTGCTGACGACACAGCTGTCGTGGAAGTTTCCTTTGCAGGAGGGGATCATTTTAACGTGAAACAAATAAGACAGTCTGAGACTAAAACCAAGTTGGGTTTTTGTATTTTTTAAAGATATATTTGCAAATAGGAGCAACATGATTTCACGCAGCCCAGTGTGGAGTCAGTTTCTCAAGTGAGTGGACAGAAACACTAGGCTTATATTCATCTTCAGAGTGACAACACACACACACTTGGATTATTATGACGCTACAATTCTTACAGGCAATCTGATACACATGAAGACATCTCAGAGCCATCTCACCTCCTCCTCCCTGTACGACTTTCACCCCCCAGTTACATCTTAACTGGCATGGGAAAACTAGAGATAGTTTTAGGGTGACCTTGTAGCCCCTATCTGTTCAGACAGACAGTGCTCACATTATATTCCAGACTGGATGTCTCAGCAGTTAAGCAGAAACTGAGATAAACTGTCTTTCAATAATGTGAGAGAATTAAAGTAGAAATAAAACATAAAAAATATAAGGAATTATGCTTAAATGTAATTTTTCCCATTACACAGAGCTCATTGGGTTAATAGAAAATGATGACTAGAGTCACTATCAAAACGAGATAAAAGCTTTTGTTGATTTTTGTGACACTCATTTCCTAGAACTCAACGTTAAGAAAAGTAAAGAATTAGTAATTGATTACAGGAGAAATAAGACGACAACTGAGGCAACTGGAACTCAAAGGATCAGTAATAGTATTTGGGCATTGTTTTTAATGATAGGCTTACATGGTCAGATTTTGTTGACTTACTAATGAAAAAAGTAAGTCCAAGTGTATAGTGTATGGGGAAGTTGCAGTCCTTTTTAAGGTGAATACTGATGTGGTGAGAATGTTATTTATGTCAGTGATATGTAGTGTTTGGAGCTACTGTGTGGTGGGTTGGGGGGGGAATGCTGGGATAACCGAGGAGGCCAGGATTGATAGAGTGACTAAAAGGTCTGGAAAAATGGTAGAAGAGTTAAATACAGTGGATCAAGTATATGATGACCGTCTGGCAAAAATGACACAGAAAATAACGAGGGACCCGGGTCACTAGGGATGCACCGAAATGAAAATTCTTGGCTAAAACCGAAAACCGAAAAAGATGTTGGTGTTATTTTGTCACTTATTGGGAGGAGTAGGATTACTGGAACCATTCACCTGCATGTTCTGTGATGGTCTGCTGCTGGAGCCATCAGACAGCATTACAGCACTCACTGAGATGAGAAGGGTATGTATGGACTAGTCCAACTCTGGGGGTTACAGTGAATAAGATAAAGTCCCAATAAGAGATGAGGAGGGTATGTATGGACTAGTCTAACTCTGGGGGTTACAGTGAATAAGATAAAGTCCCAATAAGAGATGAGGAGGGTATGTATGGACTAGTCCAACTCTGGGGGTTACGGTGAATAAGATAAAGTCCCAATAAGAGATGAGAAGGGTATGTATGGACTAGTCTAACTCTGGGGTTACAGTGAATAAGATAAAGTCCCAATAAGAGATGAGGAGGGTATGTATGGACTAGTCCAACTCTGGGGGTTACGGTGAATAAGATAAAGTCCCAATAAGAGATGAGAAGGGTATGTATGGACTAGTCTAACTCTGGGGGTTACAGTGAATAAGATAAAGTCCCAATAAGAGATGAGAAGGGTATGTATGGACTACTCTAACTCTGGGGGTTACAGTGAAAAAGATAAAGTCCCAATAAATCGGCGTGTTCCTTTAAGGAACCGGTATCAAAGTCACGGTATTGGTATATGTGATGGTATTGAAAAATGTTGGAAGGATACCCAGCATCTAGCCGTTTGTAATTCTTGCAAAGTGGTGGCAGCACGCTACGCCACGGCGAGGATGCAGCTCCAGCCCTGGCTCTGGCTTCAGAAACCCTCACTTGAAACATGGTTGTTGTGTGTCCCGGTCTCTCTGTGCAGTAAACAGTTCGGCCACTTAATATTTGATGTGGTGTTTTGTGTCTCTGCAGCCTTCGCTTGCATAGACACTTAGTTAGGTTGAGGTTAGGGAGCTGGGGAGACAGCATGCTTTATTAAAATTGATGTCACACATTCAACTTTCAAAAGGCCCCCCAGAAGCCAGCCATCCATGGCTGCTGACTAGCACTGTGTTCTGTCCTTTGATTACCTTTTGTATGCTTGAAAAAACAAGCTGGTAAGGAGCCCAAACTGTTGGCATTTCCCCCCCAATATCGTACCATATCAGAGGTGACAGCAAACTGATCCTTCTTGATGTTGACAAACCCACGCACCTCATTCAGGTACCAGCAAGCGCCCGGGGCTAGCCCAGACCTCCAGCAGCTAGTCCCTGGAGCATGCCGTGTCACATCGTGCCTGCTAAACTTCAAAAAGAAGTGTTCAGTCAAAAGACAAGCATGCTTCCAAAAAGGTCTTTTTTAGCTTGTCTCCTGCTAAACACTGTAGAGCACATGTGTCAAACACTCGAGGCCCGGGGGCCAAATCTGGCCCCTCGCAAGGTTTTGATCCGGCCCGCATTTCAATTTAGATTCACAATAAATTCAGGCCCACCTACCTTTTGTCACTAAACCAAAGTTTTTGGTGCTTTTTTTTTTTTTTTTTACATTTTGGTGCTTTTTTTCGACATTTTTGATGCCTTTTCCGGCGGTTTATGCACTTTTTTCAATGCTTTAGGCACTTTAACGTTTTTGACGCTTTACTCAATGTTTTGCCACTTTTGCAGACAATTTTGACACTTTCTTTTTGGCCTTTTTCCAACTTTTTCAGCACTTTATTGAACGTATTTGTAGCTGGCTGAGGAACTTTTGAGGGGCTTTATGAGGCCCAAAATGTAAGTGAGAAGACTACAGTACATGAGACATGCAAAAATACCAGTCAAAATTTGACTTTTTTTCTTAAATGTCAGCTCAGTTAGCATTCGGCCTGTTAGATAGCCAACTAGCCTGCAGGCTCATTTAGCTCATTGCTATTATGCTGGGAGACTCAAACTCAAATGTTACTCGAGCTATAGTGTTCTGACAAGCCAGTGGTGGCAGTAGCTCAGTCAGTAGGGAGTTGGGTTGCTGGTTCAAGTCCCCATACGGTGGACTGGTAGCTGGAGAGGTGCCAGTTCACCTCCTGGGCACTGCCTCTTGAGCAAGGCACCGAACCCCCAACTGCTCGGGGCGCCTTTGAATGTGCAGCCCCCCCACTCTGACATCTTTCCATTAATGCATGTATAGGTACTGAGCATGGGTGTGTGTACACACACACACAGACAGACACACACACACAGACAGAGACACAAACAGACAGACAGAGACACAAACAGACACACACACACACACACACACACACACACACAGACAGACACACACACACACACACACACACAGACAGACACAGACACACACACACACACACACACACACACACACACAGACAGAGACACACACAGACAGAGACACACACACAGACACACACACACACACACACACACACACACACACACACATGCTCTGTGCACAGGGACCTGGAGCTGAACAAGCTTTCCTTGGTTACATACGACCTTCCTCGGTTAAATAAGTAATAAGGCTCATGCTAAAAGTTTAATACTGCAGTAATGTGGGTATTGGCAGTGAAAAAAGGACCTTTTGGTTCTGAGTTGTGTTTTGAGATATTAATTCATGGGCAGTTCTCAGTGGAGTCCATTCACACCAGGCTGAAATAAGAGGATTCATTATTAAATACACCTGGAAAAGTAGAAACTATTCCGACTGCAGTGACAGTGTTCAGCCTGCAGGGAGAAGACCAGCCGCTCCATTATGTCTGGAAAACAGTGGATGTCAATGGATTTCTAAATGAATTATGTCTGGAAAACAGTGGATGTCAATGGATTTCTAAATGAATTATGTCTGGAAAACAGTGGATGTCAATGGATTTCTAAATGAATGTCACTACATGATTAGTCTGTTTGGTAGAATTAAACAGAAGAAAGGAGATTTCAGAAAAGGTGACAAAATATTGACATGACTTAAAGGTGCTGTAGGTAGCATTGTGTATAAAGTGTGTGTGTGTGTGTGTGTGTGTGTGTGTGTGTGTGTATACGGTGTGTGTGTGTGTGTGTGTGTATTAAAGTTACTGTAGGTAGGATTGTGTGTGTGTGTGTGTGTGTCTGTGTGTGTCTGTGTGTGTATTAAAGGTACTGTAGGTAGGAGTGTGTGTGTGTGTGTGTGTGTGTGTGTGTGTGTGTATTAAAGGTACTGTAGGTAGGAGTGTGTGTGTGTGTGTGTGCGTCTGTGTGTGTCTGTGTGTGTATTAAAGGTACTATAGGTAGGATTGTGTATAAAGTGTGTGTGTGTGTGTGTGTGTGTATCTCTGCGTGTTTGTGTGTGTGTGTGTGTGTGTGTGTATCTCTGCGTGTGTGTTTGTGTGTCTCTGTGGGCGTGTGCCGGTGAGTGTGTGTGTGTGTCTCTGTGTGTGTTTGTGTGTGTGTCTCTGTATGTCTGTTTGTGTGTGTGCGTGTATGTGTATGTCTGTATGTGTGTCTGTGTGTGTGTGTGTGTGTGTGTGTGGGTCTCTCTGTGGGTCTCTCTGTGTGTGTGTGTGTGTGTGTGTGTGTGTGTGTTAGGTACTGTAGGTAAGATTGTGAAGATCCAGGACTTAGCCAAAAAAAGTTAACATCAACAACTTCTCAGTCCCTCCCCCCTTTCTGCTAAAGCCCAAAACGGTGTCTAAGCCCCTCCCCCCACTAGTTTAGCTAACAGCTAATTTGGCTAACCGCTAGCTGACAGCTAACCTGACTCCACCAGATGGATCGCTTCGCATTAGCTCGGAATATCCATCTGGGAACTTTCCGTTGGAGAACTTCTGGGAAGGGGCGAAAATCCTGGTTAGCTGATTGGATAAACCATCTGTCTATCACCACCTATAGTTGGTGATAGACGGGCCAAATCAACCAATCAGATCAAACTCTCTTGCTCTTCTTTCAATGAAGGACTACTTTCTAATTCAGATAAAACTTGCTGCGATAGCTACGCTCATCTCATCCGTGGAAGCCTCCACGTTGTTTAGACTGAACAGTCGCTTCTCGTTGGGTCACACCTAAACCCGCCTCAAAACCAACGCTGATTGGTCGGTCCTAAACCCGCCTCAAAACTCAACGCTGATTGGTCGGTCCTAAACCCGCCTCAAAACTCAACGCTGATTGGTCGGTCGTTTGGCGAACGGCTCCAAATTTTCTCTATCTCAAGATGCCAGACTGATCTGAGAGGAGAACTGGAGATCAGGACGGTCTCACGAGGCTAGCTGACAGCTTGATTCTGTGTGTGTGTGTGTGTTTAACTATATTCATGGGGTCCAAAAACCAGGAATACAGTATACTTGTGGGGTCTGCACAGCCTTGTGGGGACCAAAATGCTGGACCCCACAAGGTTAAAGGGCTGTTTGAGGGTTAAGACTTGGTTTCAGGATTAGGGTTAGAATTAGGTTATGGTTAGGGTGAGGGTAAGGGTTAAGGTTAGGCATTTAGTTGTGATGGTTAAGGTGAGGGTAAGGGGCTAGGGAATGTATTATGTCAATGATGGGTCCCCACAAAGATAGTAAAACAACGTGTGTGTGTGCGGTCAAGGGTTTGGTTCTGACCTTTAGTCCATTGGCATTCATCACAGATAATAATAATAATAATAATAATAATAATAATAATAATAATAATAATAATAATCAGCGTTGACATGTGTCGTTGTCGTGACAGCAGACACTGACTGATGAGTGTGTGAGGTGTTTGGTGTCTGGGAACACAGCTCGCTGACATTTCCAGAAAACTTTAGAGTGCTGGTTCAAAGATTTGCTGCAATGCATTGTGGGACACAACAGCTCATATCATAGAGGCTTATGGGATGGTCAATCATCCTGACACTTCTGTATTGTTCCTGTTGGCACTGTGTGTGTATGTGCGTGTGTGTATGTGTGG
>NC_041334.1:41111794-41126794 GCF_004354835.1 Perca flavescens
GAGTAACAGGGACGCAGTTCCTGGAAAGACACTGCTTTTTGCTTTTAAGTGTAATTTTGATTTGCTGCACCACAAACAAAAGTCCATTGACCTCAATCATATTGAGGTAGAGACAGAGAGACAAATAAAACTGTCTGCATGATTTGATACCACTATGGGATAAGAAAAACACATTTAATTTGGCTGAACTGGCCCTTTAATGCCACTGCTATTATATTATATTGGCATATCCCCTAGACAGTATATATTATGGACCAGCAGACCCCGTGTCTCTGGTCTGAGACCAGTGGAGGATATCAGAAGTCTCTTTCCCGGTGCTGGCTGAGTGTTACTGAGCAGCCTCCAACTGAGCTTGAAGACGTAGATGTGACGTGAGCAACGTGTCTGAAAGTGTGAAGTCTTCTGGTAGCTGTGAGAGAGAAATCTCAATCATTCCCAATCTCACAGAGACGGAGAGTGTAGGTATATGTAAGGAGATAACATAGACACAGGCTAATTACTGATCACTAACATGCTAGTTAACATTAGTAATTACTGATCACTAACATGCTAGTTAACATTAGTAATTACTGATCACTAACATGCTAGTTAACATTAGTAATTAAACCTAAACAGATAATGGAAGTCCAAACTGCCTGTGAGCTATACGGTAATTCCTCTACTGTGTGACAGTAAGTCTCGTGGTTATGACCCAATCGTTAGCCTATTGTTATAAAAGCGTCTGCTACGGAGCCATAACGTGAGCTACAAGGTAATGGAGCCTTTTATACATTGTCGTGTTTCTTTAGAAATAAACAACGGACAAATAGAGTCTTTAAACGCTTCAGATGTAAAGTTATTCTCTGTCAAAGTGACGTCAGAATGAATGGGAGTCAATGGGATGCTAATGGGAGGTGATGGCTAGGTAGCATCAAAATATCTCCATAGAAGCTATGAGTTCTGAAGTGAGGCTTACCCCCTTGGTATATGCTATACATTATGGTCTGTATTACCATCTCTTGTCTCCATGGTTACCTGTTACCATGTCAGGATGTGAAGAGACTGATCGACAGTCAAATGTCAGTCTGCCCCCTTCAGTCATCTGCAACTCTCTCCCTTTTCATTCACCACTCTCTCTTCCATTCTTCTTTGCTCCCTTTCTCCAATGGTTTTCTCTCCTGCTTCCTACTCGCCTCTTTTTTATTTTCTTCTCCTCTTTTCAACACATCCCTCCTCTTTGTTATCATCTGTCCTTGTCCTCTCCACTCTTTTATTCTGCTCTTTCCTTCTCTCATTCTCCTTCCTGCCGTACTTATGTTGTCCTCTTATCTCCTTTAAAAGACACTTTAGTGTGTGTGTGTGTGTGTGTGTGTGTGTGTGTGTGTGTATATGTATATATGTGTGTGTTTCTGTGCAGCTACTGTATGTATTTACCTGAATTTGAATTTTGGCATATAAACAGGATTTATAAACATTTGTTGAATCAAATTTGCAAGCATAAGCTGTGTGTGTGTGTGTGTGTGTGTGTGTGTGTGTGTGTGTGTGTGTGTGTCTGTGTGTGAGTGGGTGTGCCCATATGTGTGTGTGTGTGTGTGTGTGTGTGTGTGTGTGTGTGTGGGGAGAGAAGGTGTCATGTCTTTGCATCCAATTGCCTCATTAAAGTATTTATTCAGGCCTTTATTATTAAAGCTAGGCTGCGGCACAGTATGGAGCTAATCCTGGTTATGTCCTGTGTGTGCTACTTTGTATTTGTCGATGTAAAAAAGAGAGACAGCAAAAACCTCAATCTTTCTGGTTAGGGACTACTAGTCTATATCTTTGACGTTCCATTTCAGGGATTGCTCCGTTGCCGCCGGAAACTCCGCTGGATTTCACTCATTTAGGCCGGATGTCCGTTACCTTGGGCTTCCTTTGTGTTGGCGTTTAACTAGAGATGGTCCGATACCAGTATCGGTATCGGCTCCAATACTGCCTAAAACGCTGGTATTGGAAAGTACTGGAGTTTATGCACCGATCCGATACGACGTAATAAAGCCCTAAAGAAAATCTACGTTAAAGTACTTTATTTATGATATTTTTCCGTTATAACCGACTGTCAAACTGGAGAATAAAAGAAAGTTCTACGACATGCATTGTTTGTGTTTGTTCATGTTTTACAAAGAGTTTAACCTGAGCCAGACAGCAAAGATAGAAATCATATCACATCCATACAGGGATAGTAGTATACAGTTGTTAACCCCTTAACGCCAACTGTCGCAAATTGGCATCAAACCCCTTCCATTCCGACTGCAGGTGAGATAGCGTGGGTATTCCCCCTATGCCGGTTTGTTTACATTTGATACATACCTAAGAACCTTTTGCACGCACTGGTTTCTCGTAGGACCGGTCGGAGTGGGAACTACATCCAGTTCACGGAAGCAAAATTAACCCTAACCCTACCCCTAACCCTAACCCCTTAACTCTAACCCTAAAAAGACTACTTTCAATGTTAGGGAGTAGGAGAGTGTTTTCTTTCTTGCTGTCTTTACCGTTTTGTGAAGAATTTTACGACAATTTTTTAGTTGTCGCTAATTTGCATCATACTTAAATTTATATCTATTCTACTGTATATGCTATAGACAAATTAACAATCTCAACTTAATTTAGCATCAGCTTGGAGCCAGAAACACACATAATACATTGTTTTTGATAATAGTGAATAAATTCAGGCGTCACAGGGTTAAAAGATAATAAAATACATGACACACTGGTATCGGATCGGTACTCCGTATCGGCCGATACGCAAGTTCAGGTATCAGAATCGGTATCGGGAAGCAAAAAATGGTATTGGGCCATCTCTAGTTCTAACCTACGATGGATTTGTGAGGACTATGGTTAACTGCTCCTCAGATCTCTGCAGGGTAAATCCAGACAGCTAGCTAGACTATCTGTCTGTCTATCTCTGTCTGTCTGTCTGTCTAACAGCTAGCTAGACTATCTGTCCAATCAGAGTTTTCTGTTGCACGACTAAAACTACTTCTGAAGGTCCACATGTTCCACCAGAACCAGTTCCTTCCTGAGACTATTTAGCAGAGGCACCGTGGCTCCATCTGGAGCTTAGCCCCGCCCATGATGATTGTGATTGGTTTAAGAAATGTCAATAAACCAGAGCATGTTTTACTCCCATCCCTGAATGCTATTCTGGAGTAGCCAGACCCTCCTCCAGCGCACTTTCGAAGAGGGTCTGGCAAAGCGAAACTAGCGACTACAGACCATTTTTAGAGCAATTCAAAAGTTGCTGTTGTGAATGGCTGTCAATCAGAGCTTATATTTGTATTAAAGTTAGTGGCGTTAATGTTTGGTGTAGTTAAGGCTGGACTTATATTTGATGAAATTGTTTACCGTTGAGTTTGCAGAGTGTGGTTCCTGAAACACCCAATCATTATGTAAGTCGGCAGTCTATTGGTGGGTTCAGATGTCTGCTGACACACATGCTCATCTACATTTCAGTGTTCAATGTTCAATTGATTGTACATGACTAAATTAGAAATAAAAATGGTTGGGTATCAGTTTTTTTTTTTCCGATACCGGTGCTAAAATGATGGTTTTAAAACGGTGCCGGTGCCTGAACTGAAATATATATAATATATTAATAATGTATATAATATAAAATATAAAAAAGGAGCACAAAACGTCACTTGGCGACATTAAAGAAGGGCTTGTTTATTGCTGAGGCCATATGGTCAAAATTAAATGATTAATAATGTAATAACTATAACTTAGAACAATGACTTATTTCAGCAGTAAATTGCTGTTAAACAACAAAAACAAGCACCAGATGGGAAAAGGGTATTTTACAATGTCTTTGAATGCACCACGAGGCTGGTGAATTTCAAGTGAACGCACCATCTGTCGGCAGCTGCAGTCAGGTCCCGCTGTTGGAATCCTCTATAGGGAAACAGTCACACTTTACACCGCTTAACGTTAGCTGTCAGCATTTTAACCATTGGGTTTAATCCAGCTACTAGCTAACGCTAACGTAGCGTCCCGTGCAGCGATGCTTCTGGAAAAACACCAAATGAGGCACCAAAATTTTTGTTCTTATTTGGTCTCCTTACTACTGTTTACGTCAGAACTGGTGCCCAATTGGCACCGCGTTTCGGTACCCAACCCTAGAAATAAATCAGATAAAACTCTCAGCCCTACTCAGGTAGTGTGTTGCTGAATGCTGACATGTCGTTGGCGACACTGACAGGATTTGCAATGTAGCGTGTTTGATATGGACACTCATGCAGTAGTACCACAGGCACAGCGGGGCGCCGAGGTTCTCACAGCGGGTGCCCACAAGTCTTCTGTGCGCTCTTGATATTTATCAGTCTGATATATTAAATTATTCATTTATTCATACAGATCATCTTTCCCACATCCCTTGTCTCTAATTGGCTATTTGTTCCAGTTTTACATTCACAGATATATGGAGATCAAAGATTATCCTGAGTGACACATCCCTATGGACACAGAAGGAAAGTAGATATTGCTGTTGTAAATCACTGATCCAGCCCGTTCTCACTCCAAACTCTTAAAATATGGATGTTTGGACAGTGGCTGTCAGCGTCAGAAACGACGAAAAATCCCCCTTCAGCGTGTTAGTAGAAGGCAGCGGGGAGAGCAGCAGGTCCACGGGGTTTAGAGAGTAGTATGTAAGGGGAAATACCTCGTAGGAAGGTTGGTTGGAGGGGAGCATGGGTCAGACACAGGACTTTCACCAAATATAAATTCTGGGATATGTGAAAAAAACACTCTGGGTTATTTGCATTTCTTTAAACCAATCACAACCGTCTTGGGTTTAGATAAAGAACGGGACAGTTGGGTTTAGGTCAAGAAGAACGGGACAGTTGGGTTTAGGTCAAGAAGAACGGGACAGTTGGGTTTAGGTAAGAAGAACGGGACAGTTGGGTTTAGATAAAGAAGAACGGGACAGTTGGGTTTAGATAAAGAAGAACGGGACAGTTGGGTTTAGATAAGAAGAACAGGACAGTTGGGTTTAGATAAAGAAGAACGGGACAGTTGGGTTTAGATAAAGAAGAAGACAGGACAGTTGGGTTTAGATAAAGAAGAACGGACAGTTGGGTTTAGATAAAGAAGAACGGGACAGTTGGGTTTAGATAAAGAAGAACAGGACAGTTGGGTTTAGATAAAGAAGAACGGGACAGTTGGGTTTAGATAAAGAAGAACGGGACAGTTGGGTTTAGGTGAAAAAGAACGGGACAGTTGGGTTTAGGTAAAGAAGAACGGGACAGTTGGGTTTAGGTAAAGAAGAACGGGACAGTTGGGTTTAGATAAAGAAGAACGGGACAGTTGGGTTTAGATAAAGAAGAACGGGACAGTTGGGTTTAGGTAAGAAGAACGGGACAGTTGGGTTTAGATAAAGAAGAACGGGACAGTTGGGTTTAGATAAAGAAGAACGGGACAGTTGGGTTTAGATAAAGAAGAACGGGACAGTTGGGTTTAGATAAAGAAGAACGGGACAGTTGGGTTTAGATAAAGAAGAACGGGACAGTTGGGTTTAGATAAAGAAGAACAGGACAGTTGGGTTTAGGTAAAGAAGAACGGGACAGTTGGGTTTAGGTAAAGAAGAACGGGACAGTTGGGTTTAGGTAAAGAAGAACGGGACAGTTGGGTTTAGATAAAGAAGAACGGACAGTTGGGTTTAGATAAAGAAGAACGGGACAGTTGGGTTTAGATAAAGAAGAACGGGACAGTTGGGTTTAGATAAAGAAGAACGGGACAGTTGGGTTTAGGTAAAGAAGAACAGGACAGTTGGGTTTAGATAAAGAAGAACGGGACAGTTGGGTTTAGGTAAAGAAGAACGGGACAGTTGGGTTTAGGTAAGAAGAACGGGACAGTTGGGTTTAGGTAAAGAAGAACAGGACAGTTGGGTTTAGGTAAAGAAGAACAGGACAGTTGGGTTTAGGTAAGAAGAACGGGACAGTTGGGTTTAGATAAAGAAGAACGGGACAGTTGGGTTTAGATAAAGAAGAACGGGACAGTTGGGTTTAGATAAAGAAGAACGGGACAGTTGGGTTTAGATAAAGAAGAACGGGACAGTTGGGTTTAGATAAAGAAGAACGGGACAGTTGGGTTTAGATAAAGAAGAACGGGACAGTTGGGTTTAGGTAAAGAAGAACGGGACAGTTGGGTTTAGGTAAAGAAGAACGGGACAGTTGGGTTTAGATAAAGAAGAACGGGACAGTTGGGTTTAGGTGAAAAAAGAACGGGACAGTTGGGTTTAGATAAAAAAGAACGGGACAGTTGGGTTTAGATAAAGAAGAACGGGACAGTTGGGTTTAGATAAAGAAGAACGGGACAGTTGGGTTTAGGTAAAGAAGAACGGGACAGTTGGGTTTAGGTAAAGAAGAACGGACAGTTGGGTTTAGGTAAAGAAGAACGGGACAGTTGGGTTTAGATAAAGAAGAACGGGACAGTTGGGTTTAGATAAAGAAGAACGGGACAGTTGGGTTTAGGTAAAGAAGAACAGGACAGTTGGGTTTAGGTGAAGAAGAACGGGACAGTTGGGTTTAGATAAAGAAGAACGGGACAGTTGGGTTTAGGTGAAAAAGAACGGGACAGTTGGGTTTAGATAAAGAAGAACGGGACAGTTGGGTTTAGGTAAAGAAGAACGGGACAGTTGGGTTTAGGTAAAGAAGAACGGGACAGTTGGGTTTAGGTGAAGAAGAACGGGACAGTTGGGTTTAGATAAAGAAGAACGGGACAGTTGGGTTTAGTAAAGAAGAACAGGACAGTTGGGTTTAGATAAAGAAGAACGGGACAGTTGGGTTTAGGTAAAGAAGAACGGGACAGTTGGGTTTAGTAAAGAAGAACGGGACAGTTGGGTTTAGGTTTGGCATCGTTTTCCGTGCCACCACCACGTCATGCGCTGTTAACAGCTCGTGATCATTTCACAGAGTTCTGGGAGACCAGGCTGTTGCCTCTGATGGATTAATGAATCAAGGTTGCATGTTTGGTTTGTAAACAGGAAACCCTTCTAACCTTTGGTTTAAATGAATATTACCAAATACCAGCAGCCTGTCGCCCATACAGCGAGGAAAAGCTGCAGCCTCTCCCGGCTGAGGGATTAATATCTAAATTAGAGAGAACAGGTCAAACGTTTGTATTTCCATACTGACTGAATGCACAGAGTAAATATTGATAAAACTGCTGTCGTACACAATGCAGAAACTATGATATTAAATTTTGATGTGGTTTGTGTGCACTCACGCCCCAGAATGGTTTTGTTACTAACCCAGCTCCTGGCAGCTTATTCTCCGGAGTCCTTATGGTTTTTCGCCTCACAGTTTTCTTTGGCTTATTGTGGCACCTAAATTATGGTTGCAGCCACCTCCGTGTTCCTGCTCAGCGCCCTGCCACGCCCTGTTACACCCTGCTACACCCTAATACACCCTGCAGTGCCCTGCTACACCCTAATACACCCAGCAGTGCCCTGCTACACCCTAATACACCCTGCAGTGCCCTGCTACACCCTAAAACACCCTGCAGTGCCCTGCTACACCCTAATACACCCTGCAGTGCCCTGCTACACCCTAATACACCCAGCAGTGCCCTGCTACACCCTAATACACCCTGCAGTGCCCTGCTACACCCTAAAACACCCTGCAGTGCCCTGCTACACCCTAATACACCTTGCAGTGCCCTGCTACACTGTAATACACCCTGCGTGCCCTGCTACACCCTAATACACCCTGCAGTGCCCTGCTACACCCTAATACACCCTGTAGTGCCCTGCTACACTCTAATACACCCTGCAGTGCCCTGCTACACCCTAATACACCCTGCAGTGCCCTGCTACACTCTAATACACCCTGCAGTGCCCTGCTACACCCTACTACGCCCTGCAGTGCCCTGCTACACTGTAATACACCCTGCAGTGCCCTGCTACACCCTACTACGCCCTGCAGTGCCCTGCTACACTCTAATACACCCTGCAGTGCCCTGCTACACCCTAATACACCCTGCCGTGCCCTGCTGCACCCTTCTACGCCCGGCAGTGCCCTGCTATGCCATACAGTGCCATGCTACGTCATGAACTACTACAACTACTATTTCTAGTCATAGTTCCATTATCTTTAATTAATTATAATTATCTTTATTGTGACTATTATTGCCACTGTTCATCGTACACCTGTGACGGCTCCTAGGCCTTCAGACCTACTGAGTCCCTTTGGTTGCTGGGATCTGGGGATTGGCTAATAAGGACTCATGATTGGCACCTGGATCAGCTGATTGCTCACACGTCCATAACGAGGAGTGCCTGGGTAGTCCCTCTTCCTCTCTCCCTCCTCAAGGCTGCTTGGTTTATTTGCACTTTTGGTTGAGTACTTTTGCATTCTAACATTGCTCTACCTACACACATCTACACACTACACACATCACCGACAAACATGTATAGTTAAACTGCAATCAGTTTGTCAGTTTGCCAGTAAGTTTCAGCCCGAAAGGGAGGTTTTCCTCGCCACTGTGGCACTAAATGGGGGAATTATTAGAATTGCTGGGTCTTTGTAAATTATAGAGTGTGCATGGTGTGTGTGTGTGTGTGTGTGTGTGTGTGTGCATGGTGTGTATGTGTGTGTGTGTTTGTCTGTGTCTGTGTGCATGGTGTGTGTGTGTGTGTGTGTGTGTGTGTGTGTGTGTGTGTGTGTGTGTGTGTGTGTGTGTGTGTGTGAGTGAGTGAGTGAGACTGCAAAAAGAAAGTTGAAGGTCAAAGGAAATCAATGAAAGAAGGAAGCTCTGTTAAGCGTGAGCACAATCAAATGCTCATTTAAATAGTAAACAATAATATTTAGTAAGCGGATCAATGTTTTCTCTGTAAATCTGCCAAAGTAATCAGTAACTTCAGCCGTCAAACGAATGTAATTCAGTAAAAAGTGGAATATTTCCCGTAGTGAAGTGGAAGTTTAAAGTAGCATAAAAGAAAAATACTCAAACTATAAGGGTGGTGATGGTGCAGTGGATATGCTTTTAGTGTGGGAGACTTGGGTTTGATTCCCACTGTGACTCATCACACACCAATGTGTCCCTGAGCAAGACACTTAACCCCTAGTAGCGTGCGACTTCTGACATATATAGCAATTTGTAAGTCGCTGTGGATAAAAGCATCAGCTAAATGACATGTAATGTAATAAGTACCTTTAATTTGCACTAAAGTACAGGACTCTAGGAACAAGGGGGTTTCCAACACTGGATTAATGAGTGATCACAGTCAGAAGGTAACTTAACTTTCTCCTCACGGGATTCAAACCTGCAACCTTGAGGCCATAGACTGATTCTGAAAGACTTTTGTACTTGATGCGTTGACTGATAATTGAGTTTGACAGAGAGTGCAGAGATTTTGATTCAGGAATTAATCAAACCAACACACACAGTTTGTTTGTCGGCAGATGTACATTCATAGCCTGTGGGAATATAGATTAAAATGCACAAACACAAGCTGACACACATTTTAATGATTCTCAAATGGAAAATGAAAGTCTTGCACTCAAATGTGGAAAAAGTTGCCACCAATTACCAAACACATACACACACACACACACACACACACACACACACACACACACACACACACACACACACACACACACACACACACACACACACACACACACACACACACACACACACACACACACACACACACACACACACACACACACACACACACACACACACACACACACACACACACACACACACACACACACACACACACACACACACACACACACACACACACACACACAGACATACACACACACACAGACAGGCAGACACATACACACACACACGCACAGGCAGGCAGACACACACAAAGACACACAGACACACACACACAGGCAGACACACACACACACACACACACAAAGACACACCCACGCACAGGCAGACACACACACAGACACACACACACAGACACACACACACAGGCAGACACACACACAGACACACACACACACACACACACACACACAGACACACACACAGACACACACACACAGGCAGACACACACACACACACACACACACACACACACACACACACACACACACACACACACACACACACACACACACACACAGAGTCCAGCATGTGTTTGTATCCCTAGGCTGTGGTTCCATTTCCTCCCTGTATGTGCTGCAGTGTTTTCTGCCTGCAGTGCCAATCAGCTGAAATGCCAGTCTGCTGCTGCTGGCAGGTTCCCGAGCTGTTTGATCCCACTATCGTAGTGTTTTCCTCCAGGGAGAGAAGATGGAGAGAAACACACAGACAATTAGAAAGGTGGAGAGGGAGAGATAAAGAGAAAGGACAGAGGCGGAACCAGGTAGCCCGTAAGGTGACAGACAGTACAAGTTCTCAGTGGATTGTCCTGGTTGGTTAATAATCTTAAGAAAAGGTAAAAGAGACACGGTTTCTAGAAAGAAATGTTGCTGTTTGTTCTTAGAGGTCCCATGGCATGAAAATGTCACTTCATGGAGGTTTTTTAACATTAATATGAGTTCCCCCAGCCTGTCTATGGCCCCCCAGTGGCTAGAAATGGTGATACAGTACAAAGCCAAAAGTTTGGACACACCTTCTCATTGAATGTGTTTCCTTTTTATTTTCATGACTATTTACATTGTAGATTCTCACTGAAGGCATCAAAACTATGAATGAACACATATGGAATTATGTACTCAACAAAAAAGTGTGAAATAACTGAAAACATGTCTTATATTTTAGATTCTTCAAAGTAGCCACCCTTTGCTTTTTTTGATAACTCTGCAAACCCTTGGTGTTCTCTCAATGAGCTTCATGAGGTAGTCACCTGAAATGGTTTTACCTTCACAGGTGTGCTTTGTCAGGGTTCATTAGTGGAATTATTTCCCTTATTAATAAAAAAGCAAAGGGTGGCTACTTTGAAGAATCTAAAATATAAGACATGTTTTCAGTTATTTCACACTTTTTTGTTAAGTACATAATTCCATATGTGTTCATTCATAGTTTTGATGCCTTCAGTGAGAATCTACAATGTAAATAGTCATGAAAATAAAAAGGAAACGCATTGAATGAGAAGGTGGGTCCTAACTTTTGGCCTGTACTGTAGGTGTAAACCGAGCCCTGGGTATCCTGCTCTGCCTTTGAGAAAATCAAAGCTCAGATGGACCAATCAGGAATCTTCTCCTTATGAGGTCATAAGGGGAAAGGTTATCTCCCCTTTCTCTGCTTTGCCCCCCCCAGAGAAAGAAGAACGGGACAGTTGGGTTTAGGAAATGTGAAGCGGGATATGATCCCTGGTCTCCTGGGTGAAAGTCCTGTGTTGTTTGACCCATCCTCCCCCCAACCAACCCCACTATGCAGATTTTCGGGCTTTCATACTACTCTACCGTAGTCACTCCTAATGCTACTAGGGCTGGGAAAAAAATCGATTTGATTTAAAAATCAAGTTGGTAGGTCAAATCGATTCATATTTGGAAAAAAAAGATTTTTTTTTTTCAATCCAAATACAGTATAAATAATTTGGATGTTTAACAATCTTTGTTGCACACTGCACAGTGTCTTTTCAGTTAGAGAAAGGGTTTGCCTTTGCAATTTTGTTTCTGTTGATGCACTTTAATTAAATAAAATAAATATATATTTTTAAAATATATTTACAGTTTGCAGTTATTTAGTTTTAAATGGAAGGGGGGGGGGAAAAGTTAATCATAAATCAAGTTTTTTCTAAAACAAATCACAGATTTTTTGAGGGAAAAAAATCACCCAGTTTAAATGCTGCGTCATCTTCTCATTGACTTTACATTGCCATTGTTTTCCGTGTGGCCACCACGTAATGAGCTGTTAAGATTTCGTGATCATTTCCTGGAGCTCTGGGAGACCAGGCTGCAGGGTAGAAGAAGACAGCAAGCTATGCAGATTTCTGACTGTTAACAAAAACTGGCTTTGCAAATGTTTTGTGAGGAAGGAAATTGGTTTGACCTCAAGGATGTTAAATTCAACAAAATGTTATTTCGACGAAAACTTTATAATGGGAAAGTACAGTGGAGAATCACTTCGGAATAACTTTGCAAACTCTTTCACATTCAGAGTAATACGTCCTGTCTTCCCTGACTACAAACATACATCCCTGGAGCAAAGCATTACAAAAATGATCCAACAGTTACAGACACGAGTGATCAAAGCTTACATTGGGTTGGTTTGTGTGTGCTTGTTGTAGCTCTAAATTAAAGTACCCATATTCTGCTCATTTTCAGGTTGTAATTATATTTAGAGGTTATATCAGAATAGGTTTACATGGTTTAATTTTCAAAAAACACCATATATTTGTTGTACTGCACATTGCTGCAGCTCCTCTTTTCACCCTGTGTGTTGAGCTCTTTGATTTAGAGTGAGACATCTCACTGCTGTAACATCTTTGTTGGGAGTCTCACATGCTCAGTACCTAGGTAAGGACTACTAGCCAGTCAGAAGGAGAGTATGAGAGCGTGTCCTGACAGTACCTAGGTAAGGACTACTAGCCAGTCAGAAGCAGAGTATGAGGGCGTGCCCTGACAGTACCTAGGTAAGGACTACTAGCCAGTCAGAAGGAGAGTATGAGAGCGTGTCCTGACAGTAGCTAGGTAAGGACTACTAGCCAGTCAGAAGCAGAGTATGAGGGCGTGTCCTGACAGTACCTAGGTAAGGACTACTAGCCAGTCAGAAGCAGAGTATGAGGGTCCTGACAGTACCTAGGTAAGGACTACTAGCCAGTCAGAAGCAGAGTATGAGAGCGTGTCCTGACAGTACCTAGGTAAGGACTACTAGCCAGTCAGAAGCAGAGTATGAGGGTCCTGACAGTACCTAGGTAAGGACTACTAGCCAGTCAGAAGCAGAGTACGAGGGCCCTGACAGTACCTAGGTAAGGACTACTAGCCAGTCAGAAGCAGAGTACGAGGGCATGTCCTGACAGTAGCTAGGTAAGGACTACTAGCCAGTCAGAAGCAGAGTATGAGGGCGTGCCCTGACAGTACCCTAGGTAAGGACTACTAGCCAGTCAGAAGCAGAGTACGAGGGCATGTCCTGACAGTACCTAGGTAAGGACTACTAGCCAGTCAGAAGCAGAGTATGAGAGCGTGTCCTGACAGTACCTAGGTAAGGACTACTAGCCAGTCAGAAGCAGAGTATGAGGGCCCTGACAGTACCTAGGTAAGGACTACTAGCCAGTCAGAAGCAGAGTATGAGAGCGTGTCCTGACAGTGGCTAGGTAAGGACTACTAGCCAGTCAGAAGCAGAGTATGAGAGCGTGTCCTGACAGTACCTAGGTAAGGACTACTAGCCAGTCAGAAGCAGAGTATGAGGGCCCTGACAGTACCTAGGTAAGGACTACTAGCCAGTCAGAAGCAGAGTACGAGGGCCCTGACAGTACCTAGGTAAGGACTACTAGCCAGTCAGAAGCAGAGTACGAGGGCATGTCCTGACAGTAGCTAGGTAAGGACTACTAGCCAGTCAGAAGCAGAGTATGAGGGCCCTGACAGTACCTAGGTAAGGACTACTAGCCAGTCAGAAGCAGAGTATGAGGGTCCTGACAGTACCTAGGTAAGGACTACTAGCCAGTCAGAAGCAGAGTATGAGAGCGTGTCCTGACAGTACCTAGGTAAGGACTACTAGCCAGTCAGAAGCAGAGTATGAGGGTCCTGACAGTACCTAGGTAAGGACTACTAGCCAGTCAGAAGCAGAGTACGAGGGCCCTGACAGTACCTAGGTAAGGACTACTAGCCAGTCAGAAGCAGAGTACGAGGCATGTCCTGACAGTAGCTAGGTAAGGACTACTAGCCAGTCAGAAGCAGAGTATGAGGGCGTGCCCTGACAGTACCTAGGTAAGGACTACTAGCCAGTCAGAAGCAGAGTACGAGGGCATGTCCTGACAGTACCTAGGTAAGGACTACTAGCCAGTCAGAAGCAGAGTATGAGAGCGTGTCCTGACAGTACCTAGGTAAGGACTACTAGCCAGTCAGAAGCAGAGTATGAGGGCCCTGACAGTACCTAGGTAAGGACTACTAGCCAGTCAGAAGCAGAGTATGAGAGCGTGTCCTGACAGTGGCTAGGTAAGGACTACTAGCCAGTCAGAAGCAGAGTATGAGAGCGTGTCCTGACAGTACCTAGGTAAGGACTACTAGCCAGTCAGAAGCAGAGTATGAGGGCCCTGACAGTACCTAGGTAAGGACTACTAGCCAGTCAGAAGCAGAGTACGAGGGCCCTGACAGTACCTAGGTAAGGACTACTAGCCAGTCAGAAGCAGAGTACGAGGGCATGTCCTGACAGTAGCTAGGTAAGGACTACTAGCCAGTCAGAAGCAGAGTATGAGGGCCCTGACAGTACCTAGGTAAGGACTACTAGCCAGTCAGAAGCAGAGTACGAGGGCATGTCCTGACAGTACCTAGGTAAGGACTACTAGCCAGTCAGAAGCAGAGTACGAGGGCATGTCCTGACAGTACCTAGGTAAGGACTACTAGCCAGTCAGAAGCAGAGTACGAGGGCATGTCCTGACAGTACCTAGGTAAGGACTACTAGCCAGTCAGAAGCAGAGTATGAGGGCGTGCCCTGACAGTACCTAGGTAAGGACTACTAGCCAGTCAGAAGGAGAGTATGAGAGCGTGTCCTGACAGTAGCTAGGTAAGGACTACTAGCCAGTCAGAAGCAGAGTATGAGGGCGTGTCCTGACAGTACCTAGGTAAGGACTACTAGCCAGTCAGAAGCAGAGTATGAGAGCGTGTCCTGACAGTACCTAGGTAAGGACTACTAGCCAGTCAGAAGCAGAGTATGAGGGTCCTGACAGTACCTAGGTAAGGACTACTAGCCAGTCAGAAGCAGAGTACGAGGGCCCTGACAGTACCTAGGTAAGGACTACTAGCCAGTCAGAAGCAGAGTACGAGGGCATGTCCTGACAGTAGCTAGGTAAGGACTACTAGCCAGTCAGAAGCAGAGTATGAGGGCGTGCCCTGACAGTACCTAGGTAA
>NC_041334.1:41131794-41139294 GCF_004354835.1 Perca flavescens
CTTTGATTGCACTCGCACATGCTCAGTAGCTCAGATCATAGATCATGTCAGCTAGCTCCATAGACGGTAAAAGAAAGGCTGTTTCTCCAACTTCAGTCAGTTCCAAGGCAGGATCAGCTGGGAGACTCCTTCTAAACCAGCGTTAGCCGCTAGCATGCTAACGGTTGCGGTTAGCCAGCTCGTTTCGGCTAGTGCCGTAGAAAGCCGTGCAGATTGTGACCAGCTCACCAGGAGCCTGAAGGCAGGACACATTCAGAAACCAGATCTCACTCAGATCCCCGTGGATGGTGTGTTTTTCAAAGTGTGTATGTGTGTGGAAGCACCAGAGACACAAAAAAACACCCCAAGTCTCAGAAAATTTAATATTTTTTTCATGATATGGGCATTTTAAGACACACGCGGGACCCAATCCCCCATTCTCCTGGGTGAAAGTCCTGTGTTTTTATTTTTATTTTTTTATTTTGCACAAGCAGCCTATAGAAAATGGTAATTTGTAATTTGCACAGCTCTTTGAGTCGCCTAGAAGTTCAATGTACATTTGTCTTCTAACTGTTCTAACCCTGTGTTTGTTGTGTTTCCTTTGTTACTCTTGCAGCAATTTCTCTCTGTGTCCAAAACAATGTTTTTCTTTAGGCAGACTAATAAAGATACTTTGATCCATCCACCCCCCCAACCAACCTCCCTACGAGGTATTTCCCCCTTACATACTCCTCTCTAAAGCCTGTGGAGCTGCTGCTCTCCCCTCTACCTTCTACTAACACTGTTATCGGGTGATGACTCAGAAATGATGTTGGGAGACTTCAAAGATGACAACCAGTCCGATGAATTCAAATCCAATGCAGCTTTATTCCAACAATGAACAGACTTTCATAAACGAGAAAACCGTTGACATGCACTAAAACGTATACGCCAAGGTTTCTCTCCTAGAAAGGAAGATAACCATGTTTACACACTCCTAAGAGCAGAGCATGTACTCAAAGTGTCTCTACAAACATCAGAAAAACTCCTTTATACTTTCTGTCCTCACACACTTCAAGCTATCTATTTCAGTGCAACAGTTGACTTCCAAAATGCACCTTTTATGGCCGATGCTCCTAATAGATTCCCACAAAATTCAGGCTCCAATTCCTCTGTGTGTTTTTACCCAAACTCATCATAGATTTACGCATTCCCATCTATTCCTGGGGGTGAAGGTTGTCCCCACACCTAGTACTCACTACACTTGAACACCTGAATGTTGAAATATCCAACCTATCCACCCTTCAGGCGCTGACAGCCGCTGTCCAAACATCCATATTTTAGGAGTTTGGAGTGAGAACGGGCTGCATCCTCTGCTGCGTCAAATGCTCTTATTTGAATGTGTCTCTTGTGAGTCCACTAGCTTCACCGATGTAGAACGTTGGCCTGTAAAGGATATTGCTAAAGAGCTGGTGAGGGAGCTTCACACTTCTTTGCTTCTACTTTGGAGAACTTCTCTCCTCGCTCTGTTATTAATCAGCTGATATTGTTGTTGATATGACTGTATAACAGGGTATTTTAATTCATGTGAGACGTCTTGCTGCTTTTACAATAAAGCACATTTGATATTGAGAGAGAGCTCAAGGGGTGAGGTGGAGGAAAGTGGGGAGTTGGAGGGAGGCCTGGATGGAGGGAAAGGGATGGAGTTGGGGGAGAGAGAGAGAGGGAGAGGGAGAGAGAGACAAAGAGAGAGAGAGACAAAGAGAGAGAGAGAGAGGGGTAAAGCTGCATTGAAGGATGCATTGATTTCCTATAGAGGATCTTTAATCAGAAGCTGTACTGACACATCCTGTGTGGTTGTGTGTGTGTGTGTGTGTGTGTGTGTGTTTGATTGTGTTGGGGGGTCATGCTGCTATTTGTTTCAGTGTACATGTTTGTGTGTTCCTTTGTTGTGTGTGTGTGTCTGTGATTGTGTGTCTATGTGCGTGTGTGTGTGTCTTTGTGCGCGTGTGTGTATATATGTGTGTACGTATTTATATGTGTGTGTGATTGTGTGTCTGTGTGTGTGTGTGTGTGTGTGTGTGTGTGTGTGTGTGAAGTGTGTATATATATGTGTATATGTGTGTGTGTGTGTGTGTGTGTGTTTGTGTGCGTGTGGGCAGGCAGTGGATAGATAGATGAGGCTGCCCAGTAGATGGATGAATGGAACAACCGGTCGTTCATCATGTGGAGAACAAGGAAGGAAGGAAACACTGTGATGGAGAGGAGGAGGGAGGGAGAAAGAGGGGGATGAAAAAATAGGAGAAGGGGGAAGAAAGGTAGGGCTTGAAGAGAAAGGAAAATTGGTATAAAATGGCAAGAAGAAAAAGAGAAAGGAGCTGAAATTGGAAGAGAATATGAAAAGGGTTGAGACAAGAATAGGAGAGGAGTGAGCAGAGATGGAGGATGGAGAGATGAAAGGGTGGGAAAGAGAGGTGGGGGAGGAGAAGAAAGTTAAAGTCAAAAGTAAAAGAGAGAGGACAGGAAAGGATAAATTGAAAAAGAAATGAACTGAGTGGAAATCAGATGAAACAAGGGAGTAAGACGATGAGGGAGGGAAGAGAGACAGGAGGGAGGATAATAAAAATGACAGCAAGAGTTGGGAAAAGAAAAAGGGGAATAAAGGAGGAGAGAGGGTGGAAAAGGAGTGAATGTTACTGGCGTTGGGGGGATTTCATTTCATTTATTTTTATTTTGAACAAAAAATAAAAAATACATATACGCGTACAGTATGTACCCATATATACATTTACACACATGCATACATACACATAAACATACGTATACACACAAATACATACACATACATACATACATACATACATACATACATACATACATACATACATACATACCTATACATATGAAATAAAAAACACACAGGGATAAAGGAGGAGAGAGGGTGCAAAAGGAGGGAATGTAAACGACATTTTTCCATCACATGGTACCTGCTCAGCTCACCTTTTTAGGTTTTCCATTCTGATAAATAGTCCCCGGTACCTGCCAACAGGTACTTTATTTAAGACCAAAAGGTGACGTGAACACCTGCAGACTGCTGATTGGTCGGAGAGAATCGTCACTAATCACTGCGTCATCGTTGGTTTTGCGTCCTCCATCTTCTTTAGAAACTAAATGTGTCTTCTGGCAAACAGCCACACGCTGAGAATCACACACACACCTTCTAGTTCTGTGTGTTTGTGTGTGTGTGTGTGTGTGTGTGTGTGTGTGTATATGTATGTGTGTGTCTGTATGTATGTGTGTGTGTGTGTGTGTGTGTGTGTGTGTGTGTGTGTGTGTGTGTGTGTGTGTGTGTGTGTGTGTGTTTGCGTATGTGTATGTGTGTGTGTGTGTGTGTGTGTGTGTGTGTGTGTGTGTGTGTGTGTGTGTGTGTGTGTGTGTGTGTGTGTGTGTGTGTGTGTGTGTCGTGTTAGGTCACGGCAGTTTCCTGTGGCGTCGCTATGACGACCAGCCATGCTCGCCTCACGCATGAGGCGGAACTAAATCTGCAATGGGACAAGAAGGACGGGGCACCGCGGCCGAGCTGAGTAGAGTAGAGTAGAGCTTAGTAGAGTAGAGCTGAGTAGAGTAGAGCTTAGTAGAGTAGAGCTGAGTAGAGTAGAGCTGAGTAGAGTAGAGCTGAGTTTGGACTTCCATTAGCTGTTTAGGTTTAATTACTAATGTTAACTAGCATGTTAGTGATCAGTAATTACTAATGTTAACTAGCATGTTAGTGATCAGTAATTACTAATGTTAACTAGCATGTTAGTGATCAGTAATTACTAATGTTAACTAGCATGTTAGTGATCAGTAATTACTAATGTTAACTAGCATGTTAGTGATCAGTAATTACTAATGTTAACTAGCATGTTAGTGATCAGTAATTACTAATGTTAACTATCATGTTAGTGATCAGTAATTAGCCTGTGTCTATGTTATCTCCTTACATATACCTACACTCTCCGTCTCTGTGAGATTGGGAATGATTGAGATTTCTCTCTCACAGCTACCAGAAGACTTCACACTTTCAGACACGTTGCTCACGTCACATCTACGTCTTCAAGCTCAGCTGGAGGCTGCTCAGTAACACTCAGCCAGCACCGGGAAAGAGACTTAACTAGTCTCCGTCGAAATATATATATTGTTTTACTGTCTATGGTTCTTGTTATTTCAGTTTCATCAGCTTATACATTACATCACAATGTCAGAATCTTTATGTCAACTGTGTTTATTTTCATCATGGGAACAATGTCCTAACCTGGCAACATTTTGCAAAACCGTCCATCTTCATCCTTTTTCAGATGGTGCAGATCATATCTGGTAGGAAAGCCAACAAGAAAAGATGGATGGCATGAAAAGGTAAGTCAGAGTAAGAGGGAAATAATGCATAATAAAAAAAGTCAAGCACACTCTTGAAGATTGCTTATGTTGTATAATCCACTACAGAAAACATTGAGTATGTCACATGACTGCTGTGTGAGAAGCAGCCTTGACAGCACATTCAGTCTTAAAACCAGACGGCTTATAATGTTTTTTTAACCCTCGTGTTGTTCTTGAGGATCTATGAAATCATTATTTAAATTAATCGTTGATTCTGTAAATTGCCCTTTAATTAATTGCCTACCAGAGACGATAGTGAACTGATGTCGGGTCTGCAGTGATTGCGGAGCAGAAAACAATGCGCTATTGATCCGTCCATCGGCTGTCCTGGTTCCAGGAACAACAGTTCATTAATGAAGTCTAAGAGAGACTCTCTGTCTCTATTACTGCCTGTTGGCCTGCACGGCAATGATTTATAGGCAACCTGTGGAGGCAATGGAGAAGGCTAATGTTGCCCTGAGTGGGAATGAAGAAGTCAACTGGGATAAAGCCAATGCTGTGTAGTCAGGTGTGCAGGTATCAGCAATAAAAACCCTGATGTCAAAATCCTGCACTGAAAATTAGATCCGTAAGTTAATGTATCTAAGTCGTATTGCTACGTGGCCGGCAATTTTCACAAACGGACATTTCAACCTCTCCGTTTTCAAAACTAACATCATGCACAGCTGTCAGTTTTCAGTTTAGTGTTCATTTCCACTTCCCTGTGTATATATGGCGTAACGAGAAGCTCAAGCCCACGTTAACCAATCAGAATCCCTGGCTGTTTCATCCCTCCCCCATTCATCGTCCACCTCCACTTAGTGCCCGTGCACATCACAAAGTGGCACATTCATTTTTCCACGTCCTCGCAAAACATTGTAGACGCATGGTGACTTTGGGATTTCCAGTTGTGCAGCGCAGTGGCTACTTGGTTGTGGTTTGTTACATTTGTACCAAAATGGATATGATATGGATATATATCTCATTTAGCAGAATATTGTTACGTAAGATTTGATGGTGCGACACAGCTTATACGACAACTTCCACCAGTGTTGTTGTCAAGCTCTTCTAAACCAAGACCAAAGTGTATCAAGACCGAGACAAGACCAAGACTTTGAGGTGTTGAGACCAAGTCAAGACCAAGACCAAGGTAGGGTGAGACCGAATCAAGACCAAGAGACCAGTGCGAGTCCGACACTGTATGCATGCCACGATGAAAAATGCATCATTTATCTCTTTTATTGCTATAAGTGTATCATAAGAAATGCCTTGATAAAATAATCAAATGACTGAGTCGATTCCGAGACAAGACCTTCAAAAAGTGGTCTTAAGACCGGTCTCGAGACAAATACCGATCTCGAGTACCACTACTAAATGACATGTAATGTTATTTAATACTACAACACTGACTTCCACCATTTTGGACTCCCCAGCTCTCTGTTCCTTCGAGGGTCAGCATGGTCAAAACAGTTTGCAAGTGGTCACTGACGCAAGTTTAAATGTCAAAGCTGATCAAACTTGAACTCTATGTGAAAGCACAGCACACATATTTTGCCTGTGTGTTCAAATCCACGGAATGCACTTATTGTTTTAAATTATTTGATTTCAGTGCAGAAATGAGCTTTTTTAGATGCTAATGTTACTGAGCACTTACCCTGCTTTCACACTGGGTTGCTTTTTTGTCCAAAACACATTTGGACTGTCCCTTCTCACTCTAACCCCACTGGTTTGCTTTCAGACTTGTTTACTATTGTTCTAATCTGCTGTCCACTGCAGTCAATCAATAAAAGGTGGTTATTTATTATAATTGCCAGGAAACAATAATGCAATGTTTTGACATTTGCAAAGAAAATGGAGAATAACTTATAAATTGGAGATACCATGCATGTGACCCTCTTCCAATACCCTTCTTGGAGAAAAAAAGTGGTGTAGTGTCATGTTGGGCTTGAAAGTTATTCTCTGTTTGCCACTAAAAATGTTTTAGTGAAACTTTCCAGTTTGACTGGAAACGTTATAATGTCATTCTGGTCAACATGACATCATGACTTTGGTTGAGTTTTGGAAACGTGACACACGGGACACTGTTGTTTGACCCATCCTCCCCCCCAACCAACCTCCCAACGCTGATTTTTGGCCTTTCATACTACTCGCTAAATTGACACGCAATCGCAAGGTAATGTAAGTCAATGGAGGCCAAACAGCGTTGATGAACACGTTTAAAAGTGAGTATGCGTCTTGATAACACGCCAATAATGGCATACCAATTGCCATTGTTCTGGTGGACTCAGTCGTGGCTTCTTGTTCTACTCCCTTGTTCTTTAAAATCATTCATATTACCAAATTTCCAAGCGGACTGTGGAGAAATGCTGTGTCGTGTTTGGAACATACCAAACCTACACTTTTCTTTTGGTAAAGTAACATTCAAGAACATTCAAGCTGCAGTTAAGCAGTTTGATCATGTTGTTTAATTTTAACTTACATGAAAGGAAAAACATGACTTTAAAGCAAAGTCGATAATCTGTATCTCCACACTCACACAGTTACATATTTACAGACACAGACTGTCTGATCCATGGCTGAGCAGTAGGGGGTGAAGGTCAGCCGTGGTAATTAAATCAGGTCGCTGGCTTTTCCCATCACCATTTAGATTTGTCCTGGTAGTCTCACATCAAACAGGCCACCTTTTGCTCATTAGTTTGCTTGTCTGACCTCAAAGCCACCACATCTTAATTTTCAGCTCTATATGCAAATCATCTTACCATCCATCTTGTTGGAAATCATTTTGGCAAAGAGTGTCAGATAAATGACTACATCATGAAATGCAAAGATTGCATTAGAAAGTGATTTGGGTCTTTGCCTTTGGAAGATCATTGTTGTTTATGTCTCAAGGAAGTTTCATGTGGGGAGACACTGGAACATCAAGCAAAGAACTACCTGGTCCAATGTGTAAGAATTTCAGTTCAAAGTAGGTATTACAGCTACGGTAGCCTTCACGCTTCAAAAAGACGGTCTCTTGCTCTTTTCAATCTCCAGCAGCTAGCAGATAGTGAGGAGATGTTTTTTACAGTGTGTTCAGGGGACAGGCAGCTAGCAGATAGTGAGGAGATGTTTTTTACAGTGTGTTCAGGGGACAGGCAGCTAGCAGAT
>NC_041334.1:41144294-41214294 GCF_004354835.1 Perca flavescens
ATTTTGGGCCCCATGTGGATGGCCATTTCCGACCCTCGCACACATTTTACGCATACTGATTACTTTATGCCTGTTGCGGCTACGTGGATGTTGAAAATGTCAATTGCATTTAGGTTAATTAGTCTTGACTATCTTCAGTGGGACAAAACCTCTGTGAATTGTAGAAAAGTTCAAGCGAATGGCCATTAAATAAACAAGCTATGTGATCTATTTGTACATACTTTGATTTTGCTTGGTTTGCTGGGTTGCTTTATATTGTTATTAGGCTGGTTGCTTGCATGTAGGATGCTGGTTTGTGTCTTTGAGGTGATCCATGGCTGCGTGACAGGGAGCATTTGTTTGCAGTAGACACAAACAAAGAACAGCCTGATATGTTTTGATCCACTAAAGTTTGGCACAGTTTTGGAGCTACTACGGGACTCAGGATGTAGAAGCAGGGATGCGAGTGGGGAAATATGAAGTCAAAACCGGTGTGGGGGTTGTACACAGAAAATAGGGGTGGCTGTTTTGGTGTGCGCCGTTCAATTGACACAGAGCTGGGAGGGATGATTGAGTGAGATTCAACTGTTCTTTGTTTGGGAGGGGAGAAGGAGACACACCTGTGGGAGATCTGCACTTTACTGATAATGGCACTTTTCTAGTTTCACTCTAGATCACTAACAGTTAGTATGCCCCTCTAGTGTCACTTTCCACGCCTATATTCATTTCATATTCCAAATTAATTTCTTTCTGTCTGCCACTTGTATGAGGCTTGTTTTTTTAGTGTTAGGCCAGGTCTCCCTTATAGGGAAAGAAAAATGTTATCTCTCTTTACTGCAATCCTCTGGGGATGTGGAGCAGAACAATCCTATCCTTTTAAAGGTCAGTGCTGTATGCGATTATATAAGAGCCTTGTGGTATACTATCAGTGTTATTGGCTATGGGAATACTGACTGTAAGCCCCCAATGGTTCTGTCTATCACAGTATTACCACCTTGTCTTGTACACACAGTTCATGGAATTGACTAATCCCAAAGCTGCTGCTGCTCGTCTCTTCTGTTTATTATTATGAAGTGTTTCTCCCGACCAGCTCCTCTGAGGTGGAATGACCTTCTCTCGCTGAGGATGTAGTCACTCTAATCATCTTCCAGTCTGAAAAGTCCACTTTTTATGATGTACTTCACATTATTCTCTCCCTGCTGAGCCAGAGCCATCAGCTCACCCTCACTGCTTTCTAAAATCCCCAATACAACCCCTATCTTTCTCAGCACTTCACTATGGAACCCGATGAGTATTTGGTTGGAGAATAATTTGAAATCAAAACATATTCTTGGTCATTTAGGGTTCTTTTACAACTAAGTAGGTTGTTTAGTTTTAAACGAACTCTGGTGCGTTTGCCAATTTGGTTCAGTTAATTTAGACTGGTGTGAAAGCTCTCAATCTTATGCTTGGTCCTAACCATAGGCGTCGATTTCGGTGGGGACAGTTGGTACGCGTACCGATCAGATTTCGTCATGAGTCATTTTGTACCCATCACTTTTTTTGGAAAACCTCAAGCTCAAAAAAACAAAAGTTCATAGCATACAGTATCTCACAAAAGTGAGTACACCCCTCACATTTTAGTAAACATTTCATTATATCTTTTAATGGGACAAGACTGAAGAAATTACACTTTGTTACAATGTAAAGTATTAAGTGTACAGCTTGTATAACAGTGTAAATACCATACCATAGATTGGCATAATTGGCATGGTTTTATGTCGGTTAGCAAAATAAGCTGCTTTGATGTCTCTCTCTAGGTATGGTGAAGGGTATGTGATGATGTGGGAGTATGGTGAAGGGTATGTGATGATGGGGGGTATGGTGAAGGGTATGTGATGATGGGGGGTATGATGAAGGGTATGTGATGATGTGGGGGTATGGTGAAGGGTATGTGATGATGTGGGGGGGTATGGTGAAGGGTATGTGATGATGGGGGGTATGGTGAAGGGTATGTGATGATGTGGGGGTATGGTGAAGGGTATGATGGGGGGGGGGTATGGTGAAGGGTATGTGATGATGTGGGGGTATGGTTAGGGTATGTGATGATGTGGGGGGGGTATGGTGAAGGGTATGATGGGGGGGGGATATGGTGAAGGGTATGTGATGATGGGGGGGTATGGTGAAGGGTATGTGATGATGTGGGGGGGGTATGGTGAAGGGTATGATGTGGGGGGGTATGGTGAAGGGTATGTGATGATGTGGGGGTAAGGTGAAGGGGGGTATGTGATGATGGGGGGTATGGTGAAGGGTATGTGATGATGTGGGGGGGTATGGTGAAGGGTATGTGATGATGTGGGGGGGTATGGTGAAGGGTATGTGATGATGTGGGGGGGGTATGGTGAAGGGTATGATGTGGGGGGGTATGGTGAAGGGTATGTGATGATGTGGGGGTATGGTGAAGGGTATGTGATGATGTGGGGGGTATGGTGAAGGGTATGTGATGATGTGGGGGTATGGTGAAGGGTATGTGATGATGGGGGTATGATGAAGGGTATGTGATGATGTGGGGGTATGGTGAAGGGTATGTGATGATGTGGGGGGGTATGGTGAAGGGTATGTGATGATGTGGGGGTATGGTGAAGGGTATGTGATGATGTGGGGTATGGTGAAGGGTATGTGATGATGTGGGGGTATGGTTAGGGTATGTGATGATGTGGGGGGTATGGTGAAGGGTATGATGGGGGGGGTATGGTGAAGGGTATGTGATGATGGGGGGTATGGTGAAGGGTATGTGATGATGTGGGGGTATGGTGAAGGGTATGATGTGGGGGGGTATGGTGAAGGGTATGTGATGATGTGGGGGGTAAGGTGAAGGGTATGTGATGATGTGGGGGGTATGGTGAAGGGTATGTGATGATGTGGGGGTATGGTGAAGGGTATGTGATGATGTGGGGGGTATGGTGAAGGGTATGATGTGGGGGTATGGTGAAGGGTATGTGATGATGTGGGGGTATGGTGAAGGGTATGTGATGATGTGGGGGTATGGTGAAGGGTATGTGATGATGTGGGGGTATGGTGAAGGGTATGTGATGATGGGGGGGGAAGGGTATGATGAAGGGTATGTGATGATGTGGGGGTATGGTGAAGGGTATGTGATGATGTGGGGGTATGGTGAAGGGTATGTGATGATGTGGGGGTATGGTGAAGGGTATGTGATGATGTGGGGTATGGTTAGGGTATGTGATGATGTGGGGGTATGGTGAAGGGTATGATGTGGGGGGGGTATGGTGAAGGGTATGTGATGATGGGGGGGGTATGGTGAAGGGTATGTGATGATGTGGGGGGGGTATGGTGAAGGGTATGATGTGGGGGGTATGGTGAAGGGTATGTGATGATGTGGGGGGGTATGGTGAAGGGTATGTGATGATGTGGGGGGTATGGTGAAGGGTATGTGATGATGTGGGGGGTATGGTGAAGGGTATGTGATGATGTGGGGGGGTATGGTGAAGGGTATGTGATGATGTGGGGGGGGGGGTATGGTGAAGGGTATGTGATGATGTGGGGGGGTATGGTGAAGGGTATGTGATGATGTGGGGGTAAGGTGAAGGGTATGTGATGATGTGGGGGGGTAAGGTGAAGGGTATGTGATGATGTGGGGGGGTATGGTGAAGGGTATGTGATGATGTGGGGGTATGGTGAAGGGTATGTGATGATGTGTGGGGGTATGGTGAAGGGTATGTGATGATGTGGGGGTAAGGTGAAGGGTATGTGATGATGTGTGGGGGTAAGGTGAAGGGTATGTGATGATGTGGGGGGGTATGGTGAAGGGTATGTGATGATGTGGGGGTATGGTGAAGGGTATGTGATGATGGGGGGGTATGGTGAAGGGTATGTGATGATGTGGGGGTATGGTGAAGGGTATGTGATGATGTGGGGGTATGGTGAAGGGTATGTGATGATGTGGGGGTATGGTGAAGGGTATGTGATGATGTGGGGGTATGGTGAAGGGTATGTGATGATGTGGGGGTATGGTGAAGGGTATGTGATGATGTGGGGGTATGGTGAAGGGTATGTGATGATGTGGGGGGGTATGGTGAAGGGTATGTGATGATGTGTGGGGGTAAGGTGAAGGGTATGTGATGATGTGGGGGGGTATGGTGAAGGGTATGTGATGATGTGGGGGGGTGAAGGGTATGTGATGATGTGGGGGGGTATGGTGAAGGGTATGTGATGATGTGGGGGTATGGTGAAGGGTATGTGATGATGTGGGGGGTATGGTGAAGGGTATGTGATGATGTGGGGGTATGGTGAAGGGTATGTGATGATGTGGGGGTATGGTGAAGGGTATGTGATGATGTGGGGGTATGGTGAAGGGTATGTGATGATGTGGGGGTATGGTGAAGGGTATGTGATGATGTGGGGGGTATGGTGAAGGGTATGTGCCTTTGCAAGGCTGTTTTTTTTAATGGAAATCGGTGCATTTTCATGTACTATTCTTTACAACGATGACAAGTAACACTAAAATGTGTAAATGTTGTTTATTCATACTGTGACTTAGATTGCTCTTTGTGTTGCCTGTCATGTAAGGGTTAATGCCCTTCGAGGTGTCCACTGTCAGGTATTAATGGACTTCAGCGGAGGACCTGTGTGTGTGTGTGTGTGTCTGTGTGTTTGTGTGTGTATTTAACAAACCATGTAAGTTTGTGCGCACACACACAGAAATTGATAACATTCACAAAAACATGAGTCACTAGTTCTCACACACACACACACACACACACACACACACACACACACACACACACAAACACAGACCCTTACCATAACCATCACAACTAAATGCCTAACGTTAACCCTAACCATAACCTAATTATATCCCCTAATCCTAAAACCAAGTCTTAACTCTCAAACAGCCCTTTAAACTTGGGGGGTCCAGCATTTTGGCCCCACAAAGCTGTCGGGACCCCACAAGTATACTGGACACACACACACACACACACACACACACACACACACACACACACACACACACACCCACACACACATTGGATTTGCTGCATCAACACTATTCTGTTGGCCACTAAATGTGGACCTCTGAAACAACCCCACACTCGGGTCCCTCGGGGCCAAGCTCACTTTGATTTATTAGAGTTTGACCGTTGAGCTTTCAGATGGCTCTGTCACTGGGAAGGTCAGCTAGATCGGACCAGAGATCATCAAATCACACACACGCACACACAGAAAGTTTCTTTACTGTAACCTCACTTTTTAACCTTTTAACTTTTTTGGAGCTGCTGGTCTGAAAGCTCAAACAACAAGACAAACACACACCACACAGGTGGAGTCAGCAGTGCTAAATTATAAACATATCTTCTCTCGGGGAACCTAGACCCACTGCTGATATATTTAATAACAGCGAGAGAGAGAGAGAGAAGCAGCCAAGCACAGCATGGCCAAAGCAACCAGTTTCCGATTCGGTGTAGAAAGGCTCATAGAGATAGATGGGTTTGAATATTTAAATTGACGTGATTTATTCTGAGAAATTATTTGCAATGAGTCAGTGCTGTTTCTGTCTCTCGAAGGCCTTCTGCATTGTTGTTGAAAGACCGAGCAAACCACAAGTTGTTCCATCTCTCCTCTGCTGACTCATCTGTCAGACTTCACTCCCACATCGGTAGTTTAGGTGACTCATTGCTTGACTCTCAGCTTTCTGTAAATGGCAGCTTTACATCTGAATGCCAAGTAGCAACGAGGCCATTATGAAAGACGTTTTGAGTGACTCATAGTACAGTAAGTACAGTACGGTAATCCCCTGGAGCTCTTTGGTGAAGAAAGTAGCACCGGTCTTCATCCGGTTGTTGGGTCCCTTGCCTAAACTCCTCCTGCTGTGTTCTGCAGTACTGCTCCTGTAGCAGCCAGGGCTACCTTTTTATGTAGCATTACTGTAAAGGCTGAGACACACCAGTTAGACGATGATCAGTCGGGTCCCCGAGGTCCAAAAAACTGCCCTGGGACACACTGAGGGGACACGACATGAGAAACGTAATACGTCTCCATAGCAGCAGGCGGCGCCTATCTGTATTGTTGCCCAAGAAATGACAACCGGCAGCTGATTGGACAAACGCGTCACATGGGATTGTTTTCTCCGGGAATTCAAAGCCAGACCGTCATGGCGGCTCGTTCAGAATCTGATCTCATTTATTTGTAGTTTATTTAAATAGGGACAGATACAAAAAACATAGATTATTACATAAATAACAATCCGATGCCTGCATCACATTGTTTGTAGCCATGGCTAATTCACAACACCTGTCCGTAGGAGGGCTTTTAACAGTTCAAATAATATTATATAATATTATATTATATTATTAAATAATATTAAATAATAATCATATTGTACTAAAATAGTTCACGAAACATGTTTGTGAGAAATAGACCGTGCAGTTGTTGAATCTGTCTTCATTTCAGATCAACAAAGGTCAGTTTAAAAGATCTTCATCAGATTTTGAGAGACTCTAGTCACCTCATTCTGCTCCCCATGTCCTGGTGAGTCCCGACTGCCCCCCCCGACTGACTGAACATCTCAGGTCGGCCAAAATGAACGCCGACGGCCCCCCCGACTGACGACGGCACGGGACACACAAACAGACTCGAGTCACCGACCTCGCCAGACTGTCAGACGGCCGATTTCTTTTTTCTCTTTTTCATCAAACCGCAGTTTTTGCAAGTTCCCACAATTTTTGCAATTTCATCGGATAAAATTGCATCAATATCCCACATATTCCATCGCATTTTTTATGAAAACGTGCCGCATAATCAAATATTTTTGCCGGCAATAATCACAAAAAAAACTCAGTGTTTTTCTGGAAGGACTGAAAAGCATATTTAGGACGGAAACGCCACTTTTAAGATTGCCCGTATTCTTGTTTTGGGTCAAATGGACATCTGAACGGGAGAGCTAGGGGCTCTACTATGATCGCATCAAAATCTCTGTTTTTAAACCACTAAGAAGGCTCCACACAGCATGAGACTTTACTCCAAGTCTCACCAGGAGCTCTACACCTTAACTACAACGGTGACCAAGAGATATACTATAACCAGGAGCTAACCCTAACCAAGAGGAGAGGAAAGATGGAACTCAACCGAGAATAGAAGAAAGATGGAGCGTATCAGGGAGTAGAGGAAAGATGGAACGTATCAGGAAGGAGAAGAAAGATGGAGCGTATCAGGGAGGAGAAGAAAGATGGAGCGTATCAGGGAGGAGAAGAAAGATGGAGCGTATCAGGGAGGAGAGGAAAGATGGAGCGTATCAGGGAGGAGAAGAAAGATGGAACGTATCAGGGAGGAGAGGAAAGATGGAACGTATCAGGAAGGAGAAGAAAGATGGAACGTATCAGGGAGGAGAGGAAAGATGGAACGTATCAGGGAGGAGAGGAAAGATGGAACGTATCAGGAAGGAGAAGAAAGATGGAACGATCAGGGAGGAGGAGAAAAGATGGAACGATCAGGAAGGAGAGGATGGAAGAAAGATGGAACGTATCAGGGAGGAGGAGAGGAAAGATGGAACGTATCAGGAAGGAGAAGAAAGATGGAACGTATCAGGGAGGAGAAGAAAGATGGAACGTATCAGGGAGGAGAGGAAAGATGGAACGTATCAGGAAGGAGAAGAAAGATGGAACGTATCAGGGAGGAGAGGAAAGATGGAACGTATCAGGAAGGAGAAGAAAGATGGAACGTATCAGGGAGGAGAGGAAAGATGGAACATATCAGGGAGGAGAAGAAAGATGGAACGTATCAGGGAGGAGAGGAAAGATGGAACGTATCAGGGAGGAGAGGAAAGATGGAACGTATCAGGGAGGAGAGGAAAGATGGAACGTATCAGGAAGGAGAAGAAAGATGGAACGTATCAGGGAGGAGAGGAAAGATGGAACGTATCAGGAAGGAGAAGAAAGATGGAACGTATCAGGGAGGAGAGGAAAGATGGAACGTATCAGGAAGGAGAAGAAAGATGGAACGTATCAGGGAGGAGAGGAAAGATGGAACATATCAGGGAGGAGAAGAAAGATGGAACGTATCAGGGAGGAGAAGAAAGATGGAACGTATCAGGGAGGAGAAGAAAGATGGAACATATCAGGGAGGAGAAGAAAGATGGAACGTATCAGGGAGGAGAGGAAAGATGGAACATATCAGGGAGGAGAAGAAAGATGGAAAGATGGGAGGAGAAGAAAGATGGATCAGGGAGGAGAAGAAAGATGGAACGTATCAGGGAGGAGAAGAAAGATGGAACGTATCAGGGAAGGAGAAGAAAGATGGAACGTATCAGGGAGGAGAAGAAAGATGGAACATATCAGGGAGGAGAGGAAAGATGGAACGTATCAGGGAGGAGAGGAAAGATGGAGCGTATCAGGGAGGAGAAGAAAGATGGAGCGTATCAGGGAGGAGAGGAAAGATGGAGCGTATCAGGAAGGAGAGGAAAGATGGAACGTATCAGGGAGGAGAAGAAAGATGGAACATATCAGGGAGGAGAGGAAAGATGGAACGTATCAGGGAGGAGAGGAAAGATGGAACGTATCAGGGAGGAGAGGAAAGATGGAACGTATCAGGGAGGAGAAGAAAGATGGAACGTATCAGGAAGGAGAAGAAAGATGGAACGTATCAGGGAGGAGAAGAAAGATGGAACGTATCAGGGAGGAGAGGAAAGAAAAAAAAAGCTTAGTTCCATATACAAGCACGGATTATTTGTTGTTTTGTGTAAAAAACCTACTTGGCAATAAAGCCCTTTCTGATTCTGATTCTCAAGTCTTTTTGCGTATATTAAAATCATATTCCTTATAAACCAATGTTATCAAATATTCTCTGGTTGGGCTTAAGACCCAAGGTCCACTGAAGGCATTGAAGGGTTCAAGAATGAAAATGGTTTTAAAAATCAATACATACATTTTTTAAATTTCTTTCATCCTCTCAACTCTTAAGCTGCTTCTAAAAAGTTCTCAGATCAATGAATGTGTGATGGAGAAGTCCGTTAACGGATCTCAAGCCACGCACATTTTAATAACTCTCCAACTGTGAGCTGAGGGTATGGAAGTCATTTAATGAGTAGTATAAAATACTGTTAACATACTTTATTTTTAAAGTTGAATTTAGTTCGACACACACTTTCAGTTATACTCAACACACACACACACACACACACACACACACACACACACACACACACACACACACACACACACACACACACACACACACCCACAGACACATAAACACACAGACACAGACAGACACACACACACACACAGACAAACACACACACACAGACAAACACACACAGACACACACACACACAGACACATAAACACACAGACAGACATACACACACACCCACAGACACATAAACACACAGACACAGACAGACACACACACACACCCACAGACACATAAACACACAGACACAGACAGACACACACACACACCCACAGACATATAAACGCACAGACAAACACACACAGACACACACACACACAGACAAACACACACACACAGACAAACACACACAGACACACACACACACACAGACAGACATACACACACCCACAGACACACATAAACACACAGACACAGACAGACACACACACACACCCACAGACATATAAACGCACAGACAAACACACACACACACACACACACACACACACAGACACATAAACACACACACAGACACACACACACACACAGACAGACACACACACACACACCCACAGACACAGACAGACATACACACACACCCACAGACACATAAACACACAGACACACACACAGACACAGACAGACACACACACACACCCACAGACACATAAACGCACAGACAAACAGACACACACACACACACACACACACACACACACACACACACACACACACACACACACACAGACTATTAGAGAAATGTGCTAAATATACCAACTGAACCCTTTTAAGAGGCTGTTCTCCAACACCCACATTTGTTTCTATACCTCCATCTCGTCTCTCATTTTTATTTTATGTATTTGTTTATATTTGGGCTCCCACTGCTAGCAGCAGCAGCAGCAGACACCTTTCTGGTGGGGAAAGACGTAGAAAACACCACGCAGCCAGTGTGTAACCGGCCTTAGTTTCCCTTTCCTCCCAGTGCCCCTATTATCTCGTCCTCTCTCCTCCTCTCCTCCATCTTACCCTCCTTTTGTCTCCTCAGCTTGTGGTCATTAGTCATGTGTGGATGGACGGAATCGGCACACAGCGAGAGATGGCGATAAGAACTACATATATTTGGTTTTCAAATTCTGATCGATTGAGCTCGTCTTGTGTGATGGATTTTGTCTGCTGCAACTTTCCAGAGCAGAGCAAACTTGTTGCTTGTTGTTGTTATGTGATATATTGACTGGAGCTTCCCTTTCAAATGAAGTACTTCTATTAGTAATAAGGTGAGCAGTCAGAAATTCAGAGTGGCACTGGCTTCGTATAATAACTACTTTGGTAAAAGTTCCTATTTGGATAATTTGCATAATTGTCTCCTTCGTTCATGAATTTTTTATAAAAAAGTTCCTATGATAATGTCCTGCAAGCTGCTTCAGTATTCTAAGTGAGGCTTGTGCTGTGGTGCATTCATGTGCTGTGGAAATCTGTGTCTTTCATTGCATGAGAGTTGTATGTCCAACACGGTCTCACGGCACTTCGTGAAATGGTCACGTCATTTTTTTTATCTAGTGATTCGTATTTGAACTGTCGCCTTCAGGCAGACGGATCAACTAACACGAGGACAAATAGGCCCACCAGATCTAACCGGTAGCGCTCCACCTCCCGCACCAGTTCCGGCTCCTTCCCCCACAGAGAGGTGACGTTCCACGTCCCCAGAGCCAGCGTCTGCCGCCCGGGTCTGGTCCGTCGAGGCCCCTGACCTTCACTGCCACCCGTGTGGCAGCGCACCCGACCCCAACGGTTCCTCCCACAGGTGGTGGGCCCATGGGATGGAGAGATGGGAGCCACGTTGCTTCTTCGGGCTGTGCCCGGCCGGCCACCAGGCGCTCGCTGACAAGCCCGCCATCTGGGCCTGGCTCCAGACAGGGGGCCCCGGGCTTCCTCCGGGCGTTGGCTCATAGGGTTTTTGAACCATTCTTTGTCTGGCCCCTCACCTGAGACCACTTTGCCTTGGGAGACCCTACCAGGAGCACACAGCTCCAGATTACACAGCCCTCAGGTTCATAGGGACAAAAAAGTGTGAAATAACTGAAAACATGTCTTATATTTTAGATTCTTCAAAGTAGCCACCCTTTGCTTTTTTATTAATAAGGGAAAAAATTCTACTTTTTTGTTAAGTACATATTTCCATATGTGTTCATTCATAGTTTTGATGCCTTCAGTGAGAATCTACAATGTAAATAGTCATGAAAATAAAAAGGAAACGCATTGAAAGAGGTGTGTCCAAACTTTTGGCCTGTACTGTATATATATATATATACTTTAATACTACTCACTACCATAGTCGTGTTCTGATCACGAAATATGCTTCCCATTGAAATACATTAGTTTAAAGCTCCCATATTATGCTTATTTTCAGGGTCATAATTGTATTTTAAGGTTGTACCAGAATAGGTTTACATGGTTTAATTATCAAAAAACACCATATTTTTTATGTATTGCACATTGCTGCAGCTCCTCTTTTCACCCTGTGTTCAGGTCTCTGTTTTAGCTACAGAGTGAGACCTCTTGTTCTTCTTCTTCTGTACGATCTTTGATTGCTACTTGCACATGCTCAGTAGCTCAGATGTAGATCATGTCAGCTAGCTCCATAGACAGTAAAAGAAAGGCTGTTTCTCCAACTTCAGTCAGTTCCAAGGCAGGATTAGCTGGGAGACTTCTTCTAAACCAGGGAGCACATGGAAGTAGTTCTTTTGGAGATTATGGTGAACTTGTGTGTGTTGTAGCAGTTCTTGAATGAGGTAGCATGCTAGCGTTAGCTCCTAGAATGCTAATAGCCAGCTCGTTTCGGCTAGTGCCGTAGAAAGCCGTGCAGATTTTGACCAGCTCACCAGGAGACTGAAGGCAGGACACATTCAGAAACCAGATCTCACTCAGAACACCATGGATGGGTTTTTTCAAAGTTTGTATGCGTGTGGAAGCACCAGAGACACAAAATAACACCCCAAATCCCAGAAAATTTGATTTTTTTTCATAATATGGTCACTTTAAATAACGTGCTGACCACCACAAAAAAAAACTAGATAAAAGTGTCCGTGTACACAAATAAATAGATTAAATAACGTGACCTTTGTCCATAGTGAAAGCAAAACAATTACAGGATTATGTGATAGTAGATTGGTAAGGCCTTTTTTTTACAATATAGATTGAAGTAATGGCTAATGTTGGACAGTGGCTCAATCATAATCAGTTGGTGCTAAATTTTACAAAAACAATTTCCATGTGTTTTTCTATTAAGAAATTGGATTTAAATGAGAGATTTAAGATTGAATTACAAAATGAAAAAATTCAATCTGTAAAACAATTTAAATATCTTGGATTGGTCATAGATCCTCAACTTAAATTTGCTAAACATATAAAGAAAATTTCTAAAACAATACAAAGCAATCTAAACTGTTTCAAATTAATTAGAAACTATATACCAAACCAGGCAGCACTGCTGTACATGCATGCTATGGTCTTTTCACATATTTCATACTGCATGACAGTTTGGGCGCAAGCAGCTCCGTCTGAAATAAAACGTATTGGTTCACTTTACAATCAAGCAATAAAAATTATGGATAAAAAGCCCATGCGCTACCATCACTGTTACATCCTTGAAAAATATAATATATTAAGCTTTGAAAGCTTTAGTAATTTATGTTTTCTTAAATTCATTTTCAAGTGTATTAATAATTGAGCACCTGAACCACTTAGTAGATTTATTCAAATACAGAGCAGCCAAAGAGTTACCAGAAGCAGTACAAATCATAACTGTACAATACCATACTGTAGGACAAGCTTCGCACAGACTGCCTTTTCAGTTAAGAGCTGTAGACTATGGAATTCATTACCAGCTGACATTAAGGTCATATCGGACTTCAAAAAATTTACTTCCAGCATTAAGTTGTGGCTAATCAAAACTGTAACCATTTTTAACTATTATTAGTACTATTTTTTTTTTCCTTATTTTCCTTGTGTAGTGAGTGAAGGTGTGTGTGTATGAAGAAATGCCTATGATTTTTCCTTTTAAATTTCTTTTTTTTCTTATGTATGTATCTGTTTTATAATGTTCTTAGAAATGCCCAATTTTATTTTGAACATGATTAATAAAAATCTATTTCAATGTGACTATAACTTTCATATTTCCATACTTGATGACTATTTTATAAAAGCAATAGCTCACCTCAGTCCTCTGTGTCCAGGCATCCATCCCAGGAGGGCCTTTTTATAATATCATTAATAAAAGCCAATGGACACACCATATTTCCATACTTGATGAATTTTATAAAAGCAATAGTCACCCTGACAGTCTGGTGAGGTATCGGTGACTCCCGGGACACACCGGGCCGATAATCTGTTGACAGTCTGTGAGGTCCGTGCCGTCCTCAGTCAGACGAACCGTTTTGATGGTCCGGCTTTGAATTTCCAGAGAAAACAGAACCATGTGACTCGTTCGTCCAATCAGCTACCGGTTTTCATAGGGTTAGGGACAACAATACAGAGAAGCGCCGCCTGCCGCTAAGGAGACATATTACGCTTCTCTAGTCGTGTCTCCTCAGTGTGTCCCGGGGCAGGTTTTTGGACCACTGGGACCCGATTGATCATCTCGACTGGCTTTACTGTCGACGGTCGGCCTTCTGGCTGGTGTGTCCTTTTAAGGGGCGTTGTTTGGCCTGATGTGAGCTATTGCCTGAGTCCCTCATGCTTTCCCACCTGGTTGGGGGGGATTTTTGTTCAGTTATGAGTAGGGTTAGGTACCGAAACCCGGTTCAACTATGCAACCGGTTCCTACGCAACCGGTAGTAATCGGACCGGATTAGAACGCAAATTTTGGTTCCTCATTTCGGTTCCACTTAATGTGTCGAATGAAATATTTCCCCTCTGTTGCTCTGAAACAAACGTAAAAATATCCCCCTTTCTCTGTAGTCTACTTGTAAAGTTGTTCGGTCTGATTCCGTAACTACTGAGGTGGTTTTAACCCGGAGTGACCTGGCTGACGCGCTGATGTTACCATGCTGTGAAGCGTTCAAGAATCGTCTGACGATGTTGCATTTCAGAATAACAGTATGTTTATTTGGTTGATAGTGCAGCATGAAATGTCCATTATTTCATGTTTTCAGCGATAAATCCATAAACACTTAGACAACTTTAGAACAAAGGCTTTGGCGCCAATGCACTCCAGCATCACAGCATTCGGTGTCACAGCGTTAGCGGTCAAAAACTATTTGCCCTTTCTGGGCCAAACACCTGCCGGCAACAATTTGGAGCTCACCTTTATAACTTGGCCCCAGGTAATACCACAGCGCCACCCAATGTATAAACAAAAAACAACACCCAAAATCTAAACACTTGAACCAACATATTTGGCTCCTACACTACTGTTAGCTAGCTACCCTAAATTTAGGCTACTTTTAAAATACCATATTTTGCCTTTGAGCTCACCAAAACGGACGCAAAAGCATATTAACCGTTCACTTTTCAGTTTTTCAAGAATCGGTTCGGCATCGGAATCTTAAAAATCCAAACGGTACCCAACCCTAGTTATGAGTCTGAAATGTGAGTGCAGCTGTGCTTCATTATCTGTCTTTTGTGACTAACACCAGTTCATCTCTTCTCTTTTATTCTCTTTAGATCCCCGTCTCTCTGCGTCTCTCCCTCCCAATCCATCCATTTGTCAGTCGCTTCCTCCGCCCATCTCTCCAGCATGTCGCTGAAGGTCCAGACCAGTAACGTGACCAACAAGACAGACCCAAAGTCCATTAACTCGCGGGTGTTCATCGGCAACCTGAACACCGCGGTGGTGAAGAAGTCGGACGTGGAGAGCATCTTCTCCAAGTATGGCCGGGTGCTGGGCTGCTCCGTGCACAAGGGCTACGCCTTCATCCAGTACGCCAGCGAGAGGCACGCCCGGGGGGCCGTGGTCGGGGAGAACGGCAGGGTGCTGGCTGGACAGATGTTGGGTGAGTCCACATCACATAATGTCAATTATTACTCTACCTGAAGAGCAGGGGGGAAAAAGCATTATGCCCAAAGTGGTTATCGGGTTGGTGTGTCAGCACCTAAATGAAACAGATGTTGAGAAAATTTCCTTTTGGGGACATGATTTGAAATTGGGAAAAAAATTTAAGTTGGAAAAAAGGTAATAATTGCAATATGTCGCAGAATATTGCATTATGTTTATAATCGCAATAATATTTTATTGTGACATAAGTATCGTGATGATATCGTATCGTGAGGCCTCTGGTGATTCCTTCCCCTACTAAACCCTGCAGGCTACAGATAACCAACACTTCACACTTGGAGTTAGGATCAGCCGGCACACTGGAGTTTATTTCACAGGGCAGCACGTGACAACATATGTATGGTGTGATTTAGGCATGACCTCTCTCTTACCACAAAAAACGTATACCTATTCCCTTAAAGGTGCCCTGCCACATGTATTTCATGACTTTGTGGTGATGTCTGAAGGTCTACCATGGACTCTGTAACCTGGTTACCTTGTTTCAAGCCATTCTAGCGTGGTATAGAAAGCCTGCAGGAAGACTCAGCTCGATTTCTGCCAGTTCTCATTAATATTCAACAAGCTAAGCTGTTTAACTCTGATTGGCTAACGACTAGCCAATGAGAGCCTGGCTATCGGAATCCTTTACCCAGCCCAACTGGGCGAGCTCATGAATAGTAATGAGCTAAGGCAACATGATGTCAGACTGAGCAGCTGTTGTGATTGGTCTGATTTCTCTGCTTATTTCTGTTCCGTGACTAAAAATAAACAAGGAAAAACGGTTTTGTATGGCAGCGCACCTTTAAATATTTGTGCACGGCCACTTGACCAAGAGCTTTCCACAAGCAATTATTTTGTGAAAAAAAAGAAAAGCTAAACATATGAGATGAGACAGATATGAAAGAGGACCACATTCACACTCACACCTTCATACTTAGCAGCTCTTTAAGAACGTCACAATACTTCCTGACATGAATCAAGAACAGATCTGTCCAAAATGAGCATAATTTGTGGATTTATGGCACAAAGAAATTGTTTCTTGATGAGTGGGTTGATTGATTATTGCCTTCAGAGCATCCAGTCATGTAATAATCAGAATGAAGTTCAGTGAGCTTGTGACAACCCCTGAGCACCATTACATCCATTTTCCTTTTGAGTGTTTACATATGCCGTCTCTCTCCCGCCTTTCCTCTGTGTTACTGTGCAATAAGATATCAGAAGGGGAAATCAGAGTTTAGCGGAGTGTGCCTTTAAGCTGCTGGAGTGTTTTCCGCCATCGGTCTATAATTCCCCCAGCGGAGCAGGAAGGGGCGAACAGGCAGGCAGACAGACAGACAGACAGGCAGGCAGACACACACACAGACACACAGACAGGTGAGCTGTCAGCCAGTTGTGGGAAGAACTCAACTGGTTTATGGTCAGTCACTGCAGAGCTGCGAGCACATTTCCCTAGAAGTCTGTCTGTCTGTCTGTCTGTCTGTCTGTCTGTGTGTGTGTGTGTTTGTGTGTGTGTGTGTGTGTCTGTCTGTGTGTGTCTGTCTGTCTGTCTTATCTGTCTGTCTGTCTGTCTGTCTGTCTGTGTGTCTGTGTGTGTGTGTAGGACATTTATGAATGAGTATAACTGAGAGTGTGTGTGTGTGTGTGTGTGACAATGTGTATCTTGGATGAAGGGTTAATTGCTACACCACTAACAACACCCGTTGTCAACACACACACACACACACACACACACACACACACACACACACAGTAATCCAGGGTAGATTTCCCAGAAGGCTGTGTGTGTAATGTAGGATATAGCCTACAGTAGCTATGACAGCTAAGGGGCTGCTAAGTGATGCTTTCTGCCCAACTGCAGCATGTGTGTGTGTGTGTGTGTGTGTGTGTGTGTGTGTGTGTGTGTGTGTGTGTGTGTGTGTGTGTGTGCGTGCGTGTGCGTGTGCGTGTGTGTGTGTGTGCGTGTGTGTGCGTGTGTGTGTGTGTGTGTGTGTGTGTGTGGGGGGGGGATCATATACTGTTAAATCAGCCTTTTCTCTCCGTACCACTCAACTACCTGACTCTCTTTGTTCTCTTTACATGTCACTTTCCTGCTCTTTCTTTTAGCTCTCCGGGTAATTTTAACCACAGGTTTTTTTACTGGGATGATTTGGAGTTTATATTATAATGAGACACTTTCTGAACACATAGTCATGTGTTTTTATTCTGATACCGGTGCTAAAATGATACTTTTAAAATGATGCCGGTACGTAAACGGTGCCTGAATAGAATTAAAATAAATTAAGAAGGGCTTGTTTATTGCTATATGGTCAAAATTAAATGATTTATTAAAAATAACATTAACTTATTTCACCAGTAAATTGCTGGTAAACGACTAAAACAAGCACTAGATGGGAAAAGGGTATTTTACAATAACTTTGAATGCACCACGAGGCTGGTGAGGCGAGTTTCAAGTGAACACACCTTCAGCTGCAGACTGTTGCATCCTGATGTTGGAATCCTCTCCAGGGAAATACAGTCACACGTTACACCGCTTAGCCGTCAGCATTTTAACCGTGTTTACTCCAGCTGCTAGCTAACGGTAGGCTAACGTTAGCTGCTGCGTAGTGTAGTGTTAATCAAGGGGGTAAGCTTCACTTCCGAACTCGAACCGCCATTTTGATGCTACCAAACGATCACCTCCCGTTAGCATCCCATTGACTCCCATTCACTTTGACGTCACACAGAGAATAACTTTACATCTGAAGCGTTTAAAGACTCTATTTCTCCGTTGTTTATTTCTAAAGAAACACGACAATGTATAAAAGGCTCCATTACCTTGTAGCTCACGTTATGGCTCCGTAGCAGACGCTTTTATAACAATAGGCTAACGATTGGGTCATAACCACGAGACTTACTGTCACACAGTAGAGGAATTACCGTATAGTACAGGAGAAGCTCACAGGCAGTTTGGACTTCCATTATCTGTTTAGGTTTAATTATAATGTTAACTAGGTTTGATCAAATTACTAATGTTAACTAGCATGTTAGTGATCAGTAATTACTAATGTTAACTAGCATGTTAGTGATCAGTAATTACTAATGTTAACTAGCATGTTAGTGATCAGTAATTACTAATGTTAACTAGCATGTTAGTGATCAGTAATTAGCCTGTGTCTATGTTATCTCCTTACATATACCTACACTCTCCGTCTCTGTAAGATTGGGAATGATTGAGATTTCTCTTGGCACAGCTACCAGAAGACTTCACACTTTTAGACAGGTTGCTCACGTCACATCTACGTCTTCAAGCTCAGTAATGCTCAGCCAGCACCGGAAAAGAGACTTCTGATATCCTTCACTGGTCTCGTACAGGGACAGTGGATCTGGTGGTCCATTCTTATATACAGTCTATGGTGTTAACTAGCGTCACGTGCAGCGATGCTTCTGTTGCCTCTAACGTACGTTCAGGAGCATCAGAGGGCAGCACAGGCTTTTTAGTGGCACCGAAACGAGGCACCCAAATCTGCGTTGCTATTCGGTTTGGTAGATACCGGTCATTCAGGCACACGGTGCTAGCCTGGCTCCGCCCTCCTGCGTACTTACGCTCAATTTTCTTCAGTACTCAGACTGGGTCTGAGGTATATTTTTGGGTTTTCTCGACCAAATCTTTACCGGTCCGATCAGTGATCAGAGGGAGGGGCTGAGAACGATGGCGTTGAGTTTGTGTGCTAGTTTGAGTTGTAGTTCCGTAATGGCGGCGGAGAAAGATGCGAGCGAAGCCATTTGGTCCGTTGTGGCAACGCTGCCGAATATCCAGAAGTTAAAGTTGAAGTTAAATAAAAACAGTTGTTTTTATCTGTTTCAGATTGGTTCAATCAGAGCAATTTTGAGTAAGATCTTGAGCCAGTACATGAAATGCCTTGAAAATGATCAATAACATCTCAAAATCAATCCTAAAACAGTCAGGCAGCCATTGTTGAGACAACCAAAGGTGCCCTGTGGCAGATTATTCCCTTAGGCTTGTATGTATATACAGAAGGAAGGGCATCTACAGTCGAGGGGGTTGCTCAGTCAAAATTAAAGAGGCTTGGCCTGGTCACCTGTACCTACTTCCAACTGCCTGTTCAACTGCAGATTGGACCGGCCACCAAAAAACCTAAAAACAGGCCTGGGAAAACTGTAAAACATGGAATATTGTCATCATGCTAACTCTCCTCACATGTTGTGATAATTTTACCCAATATACAGTTAGTCTATTGTATCTTTGGGCCCTATTAAACTGATCTAAGTGCACAGCGTGCAGCGCCTGGTGCAGGTGTGTTTAGGGCGTGTCCAAATCCACTTTTGCTAGTTTGATGGCGGAAAAAGAGTTTCTGTTTCTGTGTGCCGGGCGCCTGGTCCTAAAGGGTTGTACTTAGTGTCTTCATCAATCAGAGGTGTGTTTTGGGCGTAACATGCAATCAACCAATCAGAGATCATCTCCCATTCCCTTTAAAAGCCAGGCACGTTTGATCAACCAATCAGAGATCAGCTCCCATTCTCTTTAAAAGCCAGGTGCGTTTGGACCTTGGAGCATTGCTGTTATGATGGAGGATTTACACCGTAATATTTTTATTTGTAATCTTCTGCATGTGTGTGTGCTGCTGTGAGTGTTGTGTGTGTGTGTGTGTGTGTGTGTGTCCCTGTGTGTGTAACAAGCATAGTGTGTGTGCGCTGTGGACGAGCCTAGGAGCATTTCATTAATGCTCTGTTAAAATAACAATGAAATGCTGCGTTATTAACTTTAGACCTGGTTTTTGTTGGTCAATGGCATGATAACTTCCCGCTGCCTCAAGATAGCAATACTCCCAGAATGCACCTGAACACACCTCCCTGTGAGACCAGCACACCCAGAATGCACCTGAACACACCTCCCTGTAAGACCAGCACGCCCAGAATGCACCTGAACACACCTTCCTGTAAGACCAGCACGCCCAGAATGCACCTGAACACACCTCCCTGTAAGACCAGCACGCCCAGAATGCACCTGAACACACCTCCCTGTAAGACCAGCACGCCCAGAATGCACCTGAACACACCTCCCTGTAAGACCAGCACACCCTTGGGTGCAAAGATGGGTGCAGGTGCATTTGCTATTTAAACCACGTGGGCGCTGGATGGGAAACGGGAAACTGCGTCAGTCTAAACTAGGAAAGTCGGGCTTTGCACTGCGCCTTTTGCAAAATAGGGCCCGACATCTTTCAAGGGGAAAACATAGAGATACCAAATGTGCTCTGAAATAATGACAGAAGCTGAGGGGACAGATTCACAAGCTGCTTAGCGAGAGCCTACAATTTCCATTTCTTGAACAGCGAGAGAGGAGTGTAGGAGTGTTTTTGGGCAGACTGAAATGACTTGCTGCTCAGAGACACTGGAAGAAGTCAATAAAGTACGTTTGTGAAATAAAGTCACTGAGGCATATCGAGTTGTGTGTGTGTGTGTGTTTGTGTATGTGTTTGTGTGTGTGTGTGTGTGTTTGTGTGTGTGTGTGTGTTTGTGTGTGTTTGTGTATGTGTTTGTGTGTGTGTGTACTGTTTTTTTTCCCTAGGTCATAAAGGGGAGGGTCAATAAAGAGTTTGGGTTGGCTGAAGATGTGTGTCCTTGCAAACAACTGGACCTCTGCCATTTCCACACCTGGCTGCGGTCAGAGTTCTGGATCACTGCCCCACACACACACACAAACACACACACACACAATTCTGCTTCACGGTGAAGTTAACAGGCTTGAATCTTCAGCCTCTGGCTGCTGAAAACTCACTTTCCCTCCTCATCCATCCATCCGTCCGTCCGTCCTTTTAATATCCTCTCTCCTTCCTTTGCTGCCCTTGATCTTCCAACATTTTTTAAAGACTTTAAAGATTTTTTTATTTTTTAAAAACATTTTTTACAGGTAGAGAAATGTTAAGTTTTTCTTCTCCCAATGTCTGCCACAATTCATCATCAGGCAGGTTAGGTGAACTGGAAACTCTAGATAGCTCTATGATAGACTGTTGCTGTCATGTTGTTCCCTGCCTCTCATCCAAAACATGCTGGAAAAAGACTCCGGTCCCCAGAGCCCCTTAACAGGATAATGGGTTTAGAGAATGGACGGATGGATGAATCGTCGGTGCATGGTTGTTTCCTTGTGTGAGCACAGAGGAGCTACTGTATTGAGGTTCCACCCACATGTGCTGGGGCAAACATACAACAGATTAACCCTATAGTAGTCAGTTGAACAAAGAAACCACAAAGCAGTAGGCTAAAGAGACAACCAGTCCCTCCAGAAAAACAAGATTATGGATCACATTTTTTTCTTTTTTTCATCAAACCACAGGTTTTGCAAGTTCCCGCAATTTCATCGCATAAAATTGAATAAATATTTCGCATATTCCATCGCAGTTTTTAAGAAAACGTGCCGCATAATCAAGGTCTCACGTCAGTTCGTGAAATGGTCATTTCATTTTTAATCTATTGATTTGTGTACACTGACTCGTTTATCTCGGGTTTCGTGGTGGTCAGCACGTAATGGGAAGCATCTATACGGAGTTTGGGTTTATGAAAAGAAGAACGTGGAAAGGAAAGGTCACACAGGAGATGGCCCCGGTCTCCTGGGTGAAAGTCCTGTGTTGTTTGACCCATCCACCCCCCCAACCAACCTCCTTAAGCGGATGTTTGGCCTTTCATACTACTCTCACCCAGCAGACCGGTGAGCGTGGGACATTTCCTCAACCCAACCGTAGCCTCGCGATAACGCACCACGTGGCTTTATTTATTTAGTGGTGTTTTTGGTGTGGTTGAAATGAGGGAAACATACGTTTTTACAGAAACACCGATTTTGATATTAGTCCTGAAAAAAAAAAATATATATATATATATATCTCTTTTGTGGCCTGGTTGGTTCAGTGGGTAGAGCAGGCGCACATGTACTGAGAGGTTTATGCCTCTCAGTACATTTAGAGGTCTAGGGTTAGAATCCAACCTGTGATGATTTCCTACATGAATTCACCCTCTCTCTCTCTTCTTTCTCACCTAACTGTCCTGTCAAAATTAAAGGCGGAAAAGCCCAAAAGAATTATCTTAAAAAACTAATTAATCCTAATTGGCTTCAATTAAGATTGCATAGCTTTTTCTCATTGTTTTTTTGAGTCCCATATATTTTTTTTTCAATATTTAAACTACACAAAAACTAGTACATGTAAATGTTTATTTTAAAATGTATTGCAAGTTTCTTATTTGATTTGGCCCATGGTGGAGCAGCAATATAAACTAGGGGTTCATCCACATTTTCTGCAGTACTGCAACAGCTCTTTAAGTAATTCAAGACATTAACTTTTGATGTGGTATTCCTCCTTGACTTGTGCAAAGGATTTGAGTTTTTTTATTTTATTACCACAAATAAGGGAGGAAAGCCTCAAACAGTACAGCTGGAAATCAGATGTCTTACTTTTCTTCTGATTATTTATGCTTGGCAAGTTGACAGGACAATATGGGCCCGCTGAGAGCTGCCAACTGACTGACTGACTGACTAAACAGCCGAAACAGCTGACTGTATTGACAACGGGCAGGGTGTGCATTGTGTAGACCCAGTAAAGATGTTTTTAAATGGCTCAACAGCTTCCTCTAGTGGAGGTTACAAGGCAACACACCATCCACATTTAGAGATAGTTCCCCTAGCATGGACCTTTTTCACAGCAGACATAGTAGGAAAAGCACAGCTGAGACTGATAACCTTAACGATGGCTCAGTTCCATCAAGTGTCCCAGTAAGATATTTCAGTGAGTCAGCATGTACAATAGACTTTTTTCACAGCAGACATGTTGACATGTCATAGTAGGAAAAGCACAGGTGTATTTAAACCCATTAATGATGGCTGCATTCCACTTAGGTTTTTAATAAATTGTAAAATCTTAAAAAATTCAAACACTCTTCTTTTTTTCCTTTGCTCCTTTTTCAGATATCAATATGGCCGGAGAACCGAAGCCAACCAGATCCAAAAGCCTGAAGCGATCAGCAGCTTCTCTGTACAGGTACACACCGCCATTCATTGGGTTGGTTGTTTGATTTCAATCAGGAGAGACTTTGTTGCAGATATGCAAATATGTATTGTAGAAAAGCATAATGTGAAATGTTCATGAAATGTACAGCGTCTTTTTGGATTAGACTCTATCATTAACAATATTTAAAGGGGTAGAGAAACAGACATAGCCCCCCCCTCGTAAACACAGAGCACGCTGTGGTCAGTCCTTGTTTCCATCAGAGAGAGGTGATAGTAGTCAAGAAGGATCCTTGTTGTCATCACTCGCTGAACAGAAGAAAATACCACGGCGAGTAATAAGAAGATACTGGCGCTGTCAGCTCCGGTTTTCTCGTGCACTGATTCGCTAGTCAAGGGCTAGCACTCCACCAATCAGATTGGTCATTGAGTCCAACTGCCCACTGGCCAATTCAACAAGTCAAATCGGCCCAAATAAAGGCCGACGGCACAGAACGCACCGAACAGACTCGAGTCACCGACCTCGCCAGATAATCGGGTTGGTGTGTCAGCACCTTTTAAAGGTAAAGACTTTAGACCTGCTTGTGTCTTGCCCATGTGTGACTTACTCCCACCTCTGCTGTATACCCATACATGTGTTGACCACAAAAACAAATGCAGGTGCTCATGTGGGACTGAGATCTAAACCATGTTAAGTGAAAAGGGCCAAGGCTGTAAAACCTCCTACACTGGATAACAACACCCTGAAGAACGTGAAGGCCGAGACCTGTAGGTGTTTTATTAACAACACCACCCTGAAGAAGTATTCAGCTTCTATTTTTAACATGTCAGCCTTCTTCAGTTAAAGGCTGTTTGACTTTTGCATGAATATTTAGCCTTGACATTTTTATTGAAGAGGGATAGTATTTCAGATTTGTACCTATTATTAATTAATCATTTATTTTATTGAATTAATTACTTTAGACATCTCACTTCTGTTCCATCTTTTTTGGGAGTCGCACATTCTCAGTAGGACTACTAGCCAGTCAGAAGCAGAGTGTGAGGGCGTGCCCTGACAGTAGCTAGGTAAGGACTACTAGCCAGTCAGAAGCAGAGTATGAGGGCGTGCCACACTAGCAGCTGAAGTAAAGGCTGGACTACAATAGAGCTGTTTGGAGCAGTTTGTGAACAGTGTTTTCACTGTATGCACATCCACAAAAAGCTAATAAAGGAAGGGGGAAAAGCCAAAAAGCATAAGATGAGCACTTTAAGCAGTTGTTTCAAAAACATGCCCTGAATATTTTAAAGCTGCAATATTTTTTTTTTCTTCTTTCTGTTGGATTTCTGAAGCCAGCTAATCTAGTTAGTACGGCAATAGCTTTACATAATTGAGCCGATCAAGTCGATTGTTTACCATGTTTAGACAGTTTGCTAAAGAAAGAGAGCGAGAAGTGAGAGAGATGACAGCGAACTAAGCGGCTGCTTAGGGTCCCGAAGCTACCAGAGGGCCCCCAAGAGCGCTTGAAATGTCCCACAATAGAGCTCATAACAGAGCCGGTCTATTTAAAGAAAAGTATTTGTACATTATGAGTGCTTAAACTAATATTTACAATACACAAGTTGGTTTAGTGCCAAGTGCAGTGGCAACATGTTACAATGTGGAGAGTCCCCCCAAACCAAATCCTGCTTAGTGCCCCCAAAAGTCTAGGCTCTGTGCTGAATAAAACTCAACAGCGTGCACCTACATAATAATAATTAATAACAATTTATTCTTTATTAATCCCACAAGGGAAATTACAGTGTTTTTCAGTCTGTTGTTATTATACACATTACTCACAGGCCTGAATTACACACACACATGATCAGTACCTATACGTGCACTAATGGAGAGATGTCAGAGTTTGGGGGGGGGCTGCAGCTGTCGATGGCCTTGCTCAAGAGCACCTTGGCAGTGCCCAGGAGGAACTGGCAGCTCTCCAGTCCACCACCATACTTTGGTCTGTATGGGGACTTGTACCATCTACCCCTCCAGTTCCCATCCCAACTCCCTACTGACTGAGCTACTGCTAATGTCAGTAGCAGAGGGCTTTCAGGTAATTCCAAAGTAATCCCGTCCGTGGCGATATTAGCCACTCTGGGTACTCCTTTGGCATTTTTCAACGCGCTTGGTCGTGACCCTAAGGGTCACTTCTTGACCCATCCACCACCCAACCTACCTCCTTATGCAGATTTTTGTCTAGACCACACTCTACACAGAGACGCTGATACAGAAATAGAGAAATATGATTCATAATAGTTATATCAGTTGGTATGATAACCAGTGGCAATTGTAGTAATAACAAAGATAATGGAACTATGACTAGAAATAACAGTTGTAGCAGTGCAGGGCGTAGCGGGGCATAGCGCGGCATAGCCGGGCGTAGTAGGGTGTAGCAGGGTGTAACAGGGCATACTAGGGTGTAGAAGGGCAAGCCGGGCGTAGTGGGACATAGCCGAGCGTAGTAGGGTGTAGTAGGGTGTAGCAGGGCATAGTAGGGTGTAGCAGGGCAAAGCAGGGTGTAGCAAGGCGTAGTAGGGCATAACAGGGCATAGTAGGTCATAGTAGGGTTTACCAAGGTGTAGCAGGGTGTAGTGAGGCATAGCAGGGCGTAGTAGGGTGTAGCAGGGCATAGTAGGGTGTAGCAGGGCAAATCAGGGTGTAGCAAGGCGTAGTAGGGCATAACAGGGCATAGTAGGTCATAGTAGGGTTTACCAAGGTGTAGCAGGGTGTAGTGAGGCATAGCAGGGCGTAGTAGGGTGTAGCAGGGCATAGTAGGTTATAGTAGGGCGTAGAAGGGCATAGTAGGGCACAGTAGTGCATAGTAGGGCGTAGCAGGGCATATCAGGGCATAGTAGGGCGTCAACTATGAGCGATCACTTACACATTACAAAGTAATTTGATAAATTTGAATACAAAAACTGATCAAGCAGGGTTCAGTGAAGGGCAGTATTTATTTCTAGATCGGTTACCGCTACATAATTCCAAGGGTTTCATTGTTTGGTTGAAAACCCTAATCCTGTTTCAGTGACGTGCACTAACTGAATTCTTTATTGTAAAAGGTGTCAGAAAACATTAACGTACTATACATGATTCTCGAGAATTCAGTTTCTGTTGCCAGGTTTTATTTAGTTTTTGTCGTGTTTAATTCTCTCTTTCCGGCCCTTGGGGATGAAACAGAGTATGTAGTGGTTTCTTTGCCTCTCCCACACAGTTGGTTTTGTAATTATTGCCTTTTTTTATGCATTTTTTCCCGCATTTGTATGTGAAAATATGAAATGCAAAACAATTGTCTTGCATTATTGTGTTGTAACTATGTGCTTTTGTGCTTCTTTCCCAGTGGCTATGAGTTTGACTATGATTACTACAGAGAAGACTTCTATGACAGGTAAGAGAATGTATGGTTCTTCCCACATTCCTCAAGCGTAGCTTCAAAAATAACCAAAGATGATTGATGTGATGCTAGCATCAAAGGGAAACAGGTGATGCTCACTGACCAAATACACAAGATCAGTCCAAAATATGATGAAGTCTTGGGTTCAATAGGCCTATGTCACACAACAATTGAAGCCCGAGCCCGATTGAGCCCGATGGATACTGCTGGATCAGGTCTCTCTGCTACCTGCTTGGAGTCACCTACGACCATGTGGTCGGGATTGTAAATGAACTCAGACACACACACACACACACACACACACACGCACGGACACACACAGACACTCACACACACACACACACACACACACACACACACACACACACACACACACACACACAGAGACACACACACAGACACACTCTCTCACACACACACACACACACACACACGGACACACAGACACTCACACACACACACACACGCACGGACACACACAGACACACACACACGCACGGACACACACAGACACTCACACACACACACACACACACACACACACACACAGAGACACACACACAAACACACACAGACACACATACAGACACACACACACAGAGACACACACAGACACACACTCTCACACACACACACACGGACACACACACACACACACACACAGACACAGACACAGACACACACACACAGACACACACACACACACACACGCACACATACACAGAGACACACACGCACGCACACACACACACATGCACACACACACATACACAGACACACACACACACACGCACGCTCTCTCAAAGTAAACAATTTGGAAACGGTAAAAAAGTCAAAAGGTCCGAGATCACGTCCAGAAACTATCAGAGACTTCAACGGTAGAAGCTCTAGCCATTCGCGGTTTCTATGGTAGCAGCGAGTTGGACCAATCAGAGAAGTTGCTGTTACGCTTAGGATTGTGGGTAGTGTAGTTTTTCTCCATAAGATCGCAGATAAAACCATTTTTTTCTTAAAACAAGGTTAATTTTATACAGACTTCTAACTTCCACAGGAGCAGAAACCTTCGTTACACAACCACGGTATAAACTTCCAACGTGTCGGCTGTGTGGAGGTATTTCGAGATATGTAACACAGATAACAAACTTGCTATTTGCAGTAGCCTACTTGTAAAGCACAAGTGATGCGATGAGGCATAAAACAACTCTCGTTGCACACCACTACTAACCCATCAGCAGCCTCTACCTCTACTAACCCATCAGCAGCCTCTACTAACCCATCAGCAGCCTCTACTAACCCATCAGCAGCCTCTACTAACCCATCAGCAGCCTCTACTAACCCATCAGCAGCCTCTACCTCTACTAACCCATCAGCAGCCTCTACTAACCCATCAGCAGCCTCTACTAACCCATCAGCAGCCTCTACTAACCCATCAGCAGCCTCTACTAACCCATCAGCAGCCTCTACTAACCCATCAGCAGCCTCTACCTCTATCTGCATTTGATAATACGTTTGTGAAATGGAAGTTAGAAAGAGAACGAGTGCATGTCGTGCTACGTGTTGACAGTGAACGGTGTTCTGATGTAAGGCATTTGGCAGACCTGTTCAAGGAAGAGACGATGTACAGGTTTTTATTTGAAAATGTATTTTTATTTATTTTACTTCTAAGGACTGAAGTTTGAAGTCTGAACTTATGTGGCACTGGCCACTGACTATTTTTCAGGGGTGAATGTCTGTCTACATTTGTAAAAAGAGTCAAATGTTTGTCTTATGTATTGCCTTATCTACAACACATGAGTGTAATAAGGTAAAGGTAGTACAGGAGAGATACTTGGATTTATCTTCAGTAGAATTAGTGTATAGTGTATAAGTGTATATATATCAGGTGAAAAATCGGCCAAAATGAGTTTGAAAATATCGGCATATCGAATATCGGCCAAAATCCAATATTGTGCATCCCTACCTATGTGTTCCTTGTGTACAGCAGCAGTGGTAGTATGTTCCCTGTGTACAGCAGTATTAGTACTATGTTCCCTGTGTACAGGGTTAACGCTTTTGCAAGGCACTGTATACGTGTCCCATTCTCATTAGGGGATGAGTGGGACAGAAAGTACATGTGTCCAGCTGAAATTAATCAGCTATGAGTCATCCAGATTAGATTAGATTGGATTGTCATTGTGCAGAGTACAAGTACAAAGACAACGCAATGCAGTTTACGTCCAACCAGAAGTGCAAAAAGAGCAGAAAAGTGCAAAGTGATATACAAGTATAGACAGGACAAGAAGTATAGTGCAGTGAAGACAGTAGTGCACAGTTGGTTTTGGTTTACAAACAATCCCAAATGTCAAAATAATTCATGCCTCCAATCTCAGGATGGGATGCTTGCATTTACCCTGAGACAAAATAATAAATCAATCCAGGGTTATTCAGTGTCATATGCAGAGGTTTTGAAACTTTTGCGTTGCAGAGGTTTTGTGTTTCCCAAAAGACAGTCATGCTTGTGAGCGATAAACAAAAACCACCACCCCCACCGAAACCTCTTTTGACTCCTGTCATAAGACCTCAAGCTTTGTCTCTCTGAAATAAAGCAGCAGAAATGGGTAATCAAGGATTATTCATCTCGCTGGGAGAGGAAGAGCTGTTGTCTCTGGGAATTCTCTGAATTATACTGAACATGTCACGAGTTACTTTGTCCGTGCTCATTCGAACAAAGAGGAATGTTGTTGAACACATGGCTTGCCCTCTGGATCTAACGATAGGCATTCCATGCGTTCTCAGTCACTGGAGTGCCCTGCTTTGACTTGACAAATGAAACATTTCTCAAGATGGCTGCTATGCCTTGTGTCTGAGAGCATAGACAGTATATATACTGGACCAGCAGACCCCGTGTCTCTGGTCTGAGACCAGTGGAGGATATCAGAAGTCTCTTTCCCGGTGCTGGCTGAGTGTTACTGAGCAGCCTCCAACTGAGCTTGAAGACGTAGATGTGACGTGAGCAACGTGTCTGAAAGTGTGAAGTCTTCTGGTAGCTGTGAGAGAGAAATCTCAATCATTCCCAATCTCACAGAGACGGAGAGTGTAGGTATATGTAAGGAGATAACATAGACACAGGCTAATTACTGATCACTAACATGATAGTTAAGAGTTAAACCTAAACAGCTAATGGAAGTCCAAACTGCCTGTGAGCTTCTCCTGTACTATACGGTAATTCCTCTACTGTGTGACAGTAAGTCTCGTGGTTATGACCCAATCGTTAGCCTATTGTTATAAAAGCGTCTGCTACGGAGCCATAACGTGAGCTACAAGGTAATGGAGCCTTTTATACATTGTCGTGTTTCTTTAGAAATAAAAAAATAAACAAATAGTCTTTAAACGCTTCAGATGTAAAGTTATTCTCTGTCAAAGTGACGTCAAAATGAATGGGAGTCAATGGGATGCTAACGGGAGGTGATCGTTTTGTAGCATTAAAATGGCGCCATAGGAGGTTCGAGTTCTGAAGCGAAGCTTACCCCCTTGTCTGAGAGTCAGGCCTGTCTAAATCTAATAAGAGTCTACGTATGTAACCCTCTCTTAAAGGTCCAATGTGTGGGAGTTGCTCCCATCTAGTGTTGAGATCATATTTCATGAACTCTCTCTCACCACGCAGCTCAAAGTAGATATTACAGCTACGGTAGCCTTCACGCTTCTAAAAGCCGATCTCTTGCTCTTTTCAATCTCCTTTTTCTTTTCATGGCCGAAGAAGAAGAAGAAGACTCCTGTTCCTGAAATTGGGATTTTGAATATGTGTGGTCCTCCATGTTTCCTTCTTAGAACTTGCCACCGGGGCCGGGAAGCTACGATACCCATTAGCAGCATTAGCAGCAACTGAGAGTTTAACCTGTGACAGAGAAAACATGAAAGGTGGAGCAGTATGTCCTGTATGTCCCTTATACACACACACACACACACACACACACACACACACACACACACACACACACACACACACACACACCCCAGGCGCGTAGTCAGTAATGGGCCAGGGTGGCACTGGCCCGCCCAGCCAAGTTTGATCAAAATAAGTTTTGTTATGAAAAATATTCAAATGTATGTAAAAAAAAGAAATAGTAACATAACTAGTTGTGTCTTCTCTTCTGATTAAAACAAAACTGTTTAAACCACAGAATAAGGATCAAACAATTAGCACGCCTTGGAACGTATAGGTGGTTGCTACGGTAACAACAGGCAGACTCTCCGGGCTGCCTTCAGTAGCTAACGTTAGCTAGGTGGCTTTTTAGACAACGTACCATGGATGTGTTAAGCAATGCATTGTTAAAAGTTACTGCGACAACAATGGCTTCTCCTCAAAGTGGTAGGGACAGTTTTCGTGGATGGAATCCAGTGGAAATAAGGACAAGCTTTTCTGCAGCATGTGCAGACATTTCCCCAGCGGAGCTGACAGCCAATCAGAAATTACTTATTTATCCCTGTACGGTGTCCGTGAGTGCAGAGAAAGGCACCTTTAAATAAAATGTATTATTATTAATCAGAGAAGGTTTGACAAATCCTCTAGAGCAACCTGGGACTAGATGGCAGAAATATGGATATTGAGCGTGCCCAGAAAATTGGCCAGTACCGGGAGGAGCGAAGGTCTAGGAAAACTGTTGTGAAACATTGTGCTTTAAAAGGCAGAGAGAGTATCCGTTCTTCTGCCAAGAAATTCAACATCTATATAAATGAAGGCTTCTCAGAGGCTGTGCAACTTCAGAGGAATGCCCAAGTTGAAAGCTGCCTGAGAAAAGCGGGATTAAAGCCAGCCTGAAGAATGATACGCTGGTCGTCATGCCAAGTGGCAAACAAACTCAATATTCTACTTAAAGTGCCTCATGGTTTAATATTTTTATTGAAGGATGTTTTCATTGGTTGTCTCTATACACCCAGTTCTAAGGAGAAATATTTGGATAGAATATGTGAAACTTTAGATATATTGACAGATGAAAATACAGATATCTTTCTTCTTGGCAACCTGAATAATAATAAATTTTATTTAAAAGGCGCCTTTCTCGGCACTCAAGGACACTGACGTCACGGTTTCAGCAGGTGGACCCAAATGCAAGACTCTTCCAGTCAGGAGTGCAGAACAAACACACTTTATTGTGACTCAACAACTACAAACTCACAACTACAGATGAACAGAGAGAGACGAACCAACAAGAGACAAAGTAACAGAGAGGTGTAGAAATACTCAGACCAATAAACAGAAGGACAGGGGATTGGACAAGACCGTAACGAGCAACAGGTTAGAGTAGAAACGGAGGGAAACTAACGAGACAATTGGGAACAGGTGAAAACAGAACTGGAGGGAAACTAAAAAGAGAGGAAGTGCAGACCATATAATGGGAAGGGTGGAGACAAAGACAGATGACTGACAGGTGACAGGACACGTGGAACACAGCAACAAGCACAGATAACAAAATACACAAAAAGGCCACAAGAGTGGCACAAAGGCAATAGCCTAAGTCTCAGCCGGATCCTGACACCGTACAGGTACACAAACAACATTAAAAGCAGCAAAAAATAAAGAATACAACAGCAATAAAGCAACAGACAGAGACAGAGCAATTGACATCAAATGGAATATGCAGTTTTAAGTTTTTAGTATTAGGTAAGAAGATGATTTCTATGGCAGATAGTGATTGACAGTTTTCAACCTTACTCAGGTTGTGACCCACGTTTCATTAATTAATCCTTGTGGTGTCTTCCTGTAAACCATAAAAAAAAAAACTTTGGTTGTCCCTATCTCAATATTTCAGTCACTTTTTTCAAAGTTTTGTATTTTACATTTTAGTGGGGTTTTTTCCCATTGTTTTGGTCACATTTTTCAATATCTGAATCGTTAATCGTTTGTTTTTGTCATTTTTTCAATGTTTTGGGTGCTTATTTTTTATGTTTTTGACACTTTTTTTTTTTAGGGCCCGAGCACGAAAGTGAACTGAGTGCAAGGCACCTATTGATTTTGCAAGGATTATTATTATTCTGCGCATTTTTCACATTTTTGAGGGGCTTAGCATGTTGGAAAACTCACCAAAATTTGCACACGTCATACCTTAGAAACTACAAAGTTATGTAGTGATTAGGCTCAGTTGTTGCCAGGGGGCTCCATAGCGCCACCTAACATGCTCCTTAAATTGGACAAAAGTAATTAGATAATATACCAAATTTGGAGGGAACATGGGTCTCATCTTGAACTCCATGATACTATTTTTAGAAAAAATTACAAATTCTAAAATTTGCAAAAAATTGATTTTCATGCGAAAATCTTCATTTTACCAACACTTAGGATTAGCATTAGGATGCACGAAAACTCTCAAAATTTGGCAGCCATGTGCAGAATATTAAACTCTTTCATGTGAATACACATTTAGGCTTGGGAGTGGTATGGTTGCTCTATAGCGCCCCCTTATTTGGATTTTAGCCCCTGGGCACATTTTTGATGGACTCAATATATACGAAAACTCACAAAAATTGGCGCCCACATAAACACGTGGGAGCTTTGCGAGATTATACAGCGATATATAGCACCGTGGAAGGGCTTAACTTGGACATAATTGCTCTGATCTTCACCAAATTTAATACACATATTACTCTAATCATTCATATTTCCCATATACCTTCATTAGCTCCGCCCCAACCGGAAGGCGGACATTATTAATTATTCATTTTTCATGTGTTTTACATTCTTTCGAACTACTCCTAGGCCATGATTTCAATCTTCTTGAATCTTTGCAGGTAGTATGTGTTGACCCTCATTACGAAAAGTTAGCGAAAGAATTTTGATATTTGAAAAAATGCGCAATTTACAGCAACTTACGGTCTAATCAGGAAGTTGCGTTATCTTGGCAACAACTGTTCCTATTGCCCCCAAAACCTTGTTCCTCATGGCCGGTTTAGCATATGTTCCAAACTTCGCGGTAATCGGCCATTAGATGGCGCAGTTTTAATTTTATTTCAGTAATCGGCAATATATTGATATATGGGAAACCTACTTTGTCTAACTGCTCCTGGGGCGTCAGTCCAATCGGCACGAAAACTTGCACATAGACTCGAAGGACCCTCATGACAAAAAGTTATCAAAAAATTTGTGATAGCTAAAACAACGCGCAAGTTATGGAGGACCAACTTCCTGAAGGTGGCTGTTAAAACATGAACGGTTGTATCTTGGCAAAAGTTATTCTTGGTCATGTAAAAAAACTTTGAAAACGGGTCAAATTTTACCCGAGGACAACATGAGGGTTAAACGGGCTGTTGCCATGGACGGGTTTCTGATCATTGACTACGGAAGACCGTTTTCATCAGTGGGTAACCTCTGTATGAGTAGCCATGTATTAAGCTCTTTAATGAGCGGGATACTTTAGAGCGAGCAGGTCATTAATTTCGAATTAGAACCCCTTCAGGCTGATCCAAGACCCTTCAGCTGGGCACCACCCTGTCGGTGTTCGAATTCACAACCCTGACGCGGTTCACTCTACATTATCCCTTACTTAATAATGTTGACTCATTTGTGAAAGATTGTTAAAAATGTACAATGCTTTTGATGTACGTCATTGCCAACATTGTGCAACATCGTGGCTGCGCAACTGATACATATCCGAGCCTCCCAAACAGTTGACCTGGGACTCAGTTGGCTGCTTGTCGGTTAACAGTTAATGATAAAGAGAATCTCCTATCAGTAAAAAAAACACCTAAATTAGCATCTGTATGCATGACATTACTCAGATAAAGGGCATTATTTGCATTGGATAGTATGGCTAAACTCTCCTGCCCACCTGCACAAACCAAAGCACACTGCTCTGCTTTTCCTCCAGTTTTTGCTGCCATAGTTCAACATTGACCTAAATATTGTGACTTTCACAATGAGCATCCAGTGGCTTTCTGGCTTGGATGAAAAGTATATATTATGACAATAATGCCCAGGCTGCCATTGCTCAAGAGCACCTTGGCAGTGCCCAGGAGGTGAACTTGCTCCTCTGCAGCTACCAGTCCACCACCATATTACAGTCTATATGGGGACTTGAACCAGCAGCCCTCTAGTTCTCAACCCAACTCCCTACTGACTGAGCTACTGCCCCCGCTGACCTCTTTTAAACATCAGATTTTAACTTTACTTGAGATGATGGTAAATCTTTCCACGTATCTTCTGCCAACTGAATCATAAAACATCCAAAGTGATGTAATAATAATGATCTCCATAACCTTGCACAACCCTTTCCTGCTTGCACACTTGATGTGAAATACTGTACAGGTAGTAGAAGAAGAAGAAGAAGAAGAAGACAAGGGGCTTTATTGCTGTGCCCTAAGGTGTGGTGCTCTTGCTCGATCAGTCAGTTCATCCGTTGTCCTATTGGCCCATCTGTTGTCCCAATGTTCCTCCAACACGGAGCACATTTTTTCATTCAGCATTGGCCAGACTTGCATCAAATGCTTCACTTTAGTCGTAAATTCCTAATCCAGATAAATGCGCAACCATGGAAAAAGATCTCTTTATTCATCCAGGCCGCTTTCAATACTTCTCTGTTAATATCGTAGTTTGCGAAATGCACAATAATTGGTCTCATGAACCAGTCCCTTGCCTTTAATATACCCACACTATGTGTTCTGGGAATTTGGGGTTAATTTTCCATGAGCAGAACATCTTTAAATAATTTCTGCATGAAAGCAGTTATGTCGTTCCCTTCACTCTGCTCTGCTGTGTTGTAGATGCACACATTATTTTTGTACACATTAAAACCGTTTTTACTTGCATTCGTTGAAATCTGTTAGGTCCATATGTGTGTTTGTGTTATGTGGTGAATGTGAAAATGAACTGCTGCCTCTTCTGTCAGCTCTAGACACTGAACAGAAATAAGCAGAGAAATCAGACCAATCAAAAAAGCTGGTCATTCTGACATCATACTGCCTGAGCTCATTACTATTCATGAGCTCGCCCAGTTGGGCTGGGGTAAAGGATGCTGATAGCCAGGCTTTCATTGGCTAGCTGTTAACCAATCAGAGCCAAGCAGCTTAGCTCGTTGAATATTAATGAGAACTGGCAGAAATCGAGCTGAGTCTTCCTACAGGCTTTCTATACTACACTAGAATGGCTTGAAACAAGGTAACCATGGTTACAGAGTCCATGGTAGACCTTCAGACATCACCACAAAGTCATGAAATACGTGTGGCAGGGCTCCTTTGATGTCTCCATAGATGTAATCCTTCAGCTCCCAGATTGATTGTTATCTGCCATCGTTTGTGCCTCTGGCGTCCGGGTCAAAATTTGTTTGCTTTTTCCTGTTGTGTCTTCTTTCACGTATTCATCCCCTACAAGTTTGCTTTGTCTTTGTTTCGGTTAACTAATTTGCCAAATGTTTGGGGTTTCGAGGACATAGAGTCGTCATGCTGCCACTGCCATGATCACGTGACAAACCACACTTGATCTTCAAGTTGATCTTGAGTCAAACAACATAAAATGTTGTGAAGATCTTCTCCACTGGAAGAGGCCTCATTAAGTCACAACATATAACAAGTTGGATATCATAGGAATTGTGCAAACGTTTTCGTACAATATAATTCAAACCTGTTCATGAGAATGCAATCTATTAGCAACTGAAGAGGACTGTGGTGTGGTGTCTTCTCTCTCTCTCTGTCTGTAAATTATTTTTATGTAGCCAAATGTTATACTATAACTAGATATAGTTGATCATGATATATTATACCATATTATGTATATATTATTATTGTTATATCATATTTTAGTTCATTATCTATATTATAAATCTGAATTATTAGGTTTGATATGGCATTTTTCTCTCTCTCTTTGAATTATCTCAATTTCTAAATTGAATTTCTTTATTAATAATTGTGAAACCGTAATATCATGACATCCCTAGATGAATTCCTTTGACAATAATTGTGTTATCAAAATATCATGACATCCCTAGTTGAAATTAAGTAACATATATCTAAAATGAACTGTTCCACCAGGAAGAAATTAAGTGTTGATATCAAGAATCACAACTTTGTTGAGTCAGAAATTATTTGTAGATATCATTAGAATTTTTACTAGTCAACATTACATTATGATATCTTTGCTTGGAATCAGAGGCGGAGCGGCAATCAGGAGAGTTGGGACTTTTCCCAGAGTGCGCCAGTAGTGTTTCGAGGCCATGAGGGCCGGTCTGATAATAGTTATACATGCAAGATCTGAGCAACACCATCTGACGGCTGGTCAAACTGTGCAGCTTCTGCTCAACCTGTACGGTGGGCTGCAGCAGCCTCTTATTTCAATACAAACACAGGCTGATCAGAAAGCACTACCGGTCACAACCATGTCTAGGATTTTCAGAAATATAGGGGGATCAGTGAGCGGCCCCTCCCCAAATGGCATAGCCCTGGTCGGCATATGACGTAAAGCCATTGAACACCTCTTTTATTCTTTGTCACGTTTGGAAGTCTATCGGTAACGTTTACAGACAGTGTGTGAGTCTAATGATGGAAAACCAAGAAAAAGAAAAGGGTAAGGTGGCACTGAGAAGGTCAGACTCAAAAGGAAAGAAAGGGATCGTGTTGCTGTGCTGTGTGTTGTTCATCCACCCCGAGGGCCCCCGGTAGATTTTTTGGTCCCAGTCCGCCACTGCTTGTAATCCTATGTAGTCAAAAGGTAATTGCTGATGTCTACAATTGCTATTACCGCTACTGATAAATGTTGAAAGGGCTTGCCATATATTGAAACATGCTGAACAGCTGGGTCATAGACCTCAGCATTGATTTACACCAATAACTGTGATCTAGCAGTGTCACTCCCTCCCTCCCATCTTTAGCATATGAATGTATACATGGTGTGCTAAACTGTACATGTACAAGAAGTTTATTTAGCACTTTTTTTTCCTTCCTTCCTTATTTCTTTCTTTTTTTCCTTTTTTTGATCTCCTAAAGTATGATCTGGACAGTATGTCAGGGCATTAAAGACCTCATCTGTTCTCATTATTTGTTTTGTGCAACAGTTTTGACCAAAATAGTGGAATTAAATTGTCATATACACAATGCAATGTAATTCATCATTACTTCTTTTTATGCCTGTGGAGACGGATGTTAAGGTGGGGGTAAAAAGCACATTGCCATCTGGACAAATTATCTGTGGTGACTAAAACATTTTTATTTTTCTGCTTGTTCCAAATGGTTAAAACAGCCATTGGGAGATATCTCGTTGAGTCTGATGTAAAGCCAAATGGGCGTCAGTGTTGTCAGAACCGTTCATCTCCCAAAATGTTTCATGACCCGAGTTGAATTCAAAACTTGTGACGTGTTTTACTGGGAAAGAATTAAGCTTTTCCTTTAAAGCTTTTTATTAACTGAGCAGGTCTTTGTGCACCCACCAACCAAACAAAGGCCAACATATTGAGTAATTCGTAGTGTTAGCTGATTTTACTGCAGTTCTACTTCATGTGATTACATTTAACAAATAAAACTGATTCATTAATGGATTCATAGATTATCAAATTACTCTTTGAAGAATTCCGTATGCCCAATGTACCTTTAAGATAAATCAGACCGTACCGGTTTCTCCCCCACAAAATGTCTCTTATTGAACGTGCAGTAAACAGGCAGGCGTGCAGACCTTTTTTTTCAGCTGCAGTCTGAAATATGGTCTGGCAGTCCTTGCCATTTATCCTGTGCAGTTATATGCACTGTATACGGTATGCATTGGACAACGGGCTGAGTACACTATGGACAGACATGTCAGACAGTCTGTACAGTTGTAATTAAGATATTTGATTACTTACTATTGTACTTACTCTGAAAGCATGTCCATGTAAGTAGAACTTGGGAAATTTGAATTTCTTTCCTCTTTCCATCCCGTTCTCACTCCCAGTGCATCAAATACCAACACTTGCGTGGCCGGGTTGGCTCAATGGGTAGAGCAGGCGCACATATACTCAGAGGCTTATGCCTCGACAAAGAGGTCCAGGGTTTGAGTCCGACCTGTGAATATTTCCTGCATGTCTTCCCCCTCTCTCTCTTCCCTTTCTTGCCTAGCTGTCCTGTCAAAACTAAAGGCGGAAAAGCCCAAAAAATAACCTCTAAAAATACCAAGACTTGGTCTTGGGCCTTTGGGGTTTAGCAACTGTAGGGGATGCACTGGGCAGAGCAGGTTATGGGGGTGGATGGGTCAAACAACAAAGGACTTTTACACCCAGGAGACTGGGGTTTGTGTCCCATGTGTCACTTCAGTGTACATTTTCTAATCCCACCCCCAATCTTTTCAAGGGTCCCTACCAAGTGAGTTGAATATGACCCCAAAAGGGTACCCAGCCGCGGATGGGATTACATTGTAATTATTGATAGGAATGTGTGAATCTATTAGAAGTATCTTCCATATTAGGATTAGTTTTGAAAAATCTGTGTTTTATATATTAATAAAGCTGCCTTAATCTCAAAGAATCTGCCTGGAGTCATGTGTCAAAGTCTCCAGCATCATGTCCAGATATCATCACGATATCAATTAGTTGAATGCCCCCTGAGTCCGACTAAGAAGCTAAACGAGACTCTTTGCGTGAGTAACTTAAGCCAAAGGACCCCGACCAAGCGTTGGTTTTTGACACACTGGAGTGAGAATGTATTGTCCAGTTGTCAGTATATTATACTTTTGGCATTACATTTGCCTTGAATTACTACCATGAAGCATTTAGCCAACACATTCTGACAACTAGCAAATATAACCATTTCATCTGCATACATAATCAAATATTGTGAGATTAAACACAACCTGACCTGCCATATTCTGGTCCAGTTTTTATCAAATTAATTTCCAACTGTATTGATGTGCTTGGATGGTATTGTCTTTGTTGCTTTTGCTCTCACACACTATTCACATTGTTCTGATTATTATTTAGCAGGGACATCACGTCCTTTTTTGGGGGCAGAGAGTGGGGAAATTCCATTGAACAGAAATGAGCCTTAATAGTTTCAGCCCATAGAGACCAGTGCAGCTATGTTTTTCCCTCAATACAAAATCTGGTGTGGAGTTACTCATTGACTGTCTTAATAGTTTGCAGTTCACTGATCACAGAGTCTTTTAATCCGAAGAACACATTGACAGCCATCCTCAACCATCCTAATTTTAAAAAGATTGTTTTTTTTCGGCTTCTCCACCTTAGATTTTGACAGGACAGCTAGGTGAGAAAGGGGGGAAGACACGCAGGAAATCGTCACAGGTCAGATTTGAACCCCGGACCTCTGCGTCAAGACATGTATATGTGCACCTGCTCTACCCACTGAACCAACCCAGCCACACTTTAAACTATACTCTTTCCCTAACCTAAACAAGTAGGTTTTATGCCTAAACCTAACCAAACCTTAACCATATTGACGTCAGATCAGAAACTGTGTCATTCTTGAAGTCATATACCAATCATGAATTTGGTTGATTAATTTGGAGGACTTGTATGCCATAATCTATGGCGGGCTGATCCATTCACGTTGATTTTAAAATAGTCAATCAATCCAATGGTACCAGCACCTCTAAAACTCACAAATTAGGAGCGCAAGGAGAGGGTAGAGCTCCACATGCTGTGGGCACAATGATCTAAAATGTATTAATTATCAACGATTGAACAATTGGAAACTTGTTTGTGTTAGTGAAAAAATAAATCTGTAGCCTAATCGTGAACTTTAAGCGCGTCTGGCAAGTTATTCCCCTGCTCAGCTTCTCGGCCTACCCCCATTTTGCCCTATTTCTTTGATACCTCTCTGTAAGGGAGGGGTGGGGGTTGGGGGTAAACCGTGTCTTTGTTAGTACCTTGTTTCACAGAATGAGTCTTTTTATTAGTTTAACTTCATGGATGAGGTATAATATGTATCTGTCATGCTCAAAATCCTACAAATAAATCATAAAAAAACAAGATGAAAAAAAAGTTTGAAACAAGATGTAACCAATGAGAAAGTTACCTAAACTTGAATAAGTTCAAGTTTGAAAAGATCAGTGCCCTAGCAGCAAAAGAGGAGCTACTGACCTTGCAAAAAGCATGTTCTACAAGCAGGTGGACTTAGAAATGGATGGATGGATGTTAGTTATGGGTGTATGTTTGCTATGGGGTGTGAGTGAAGGTGTGCCTTGTCTGTCTGTCCATTTGTCCTTTGTATGTCTAATATGCATGAGTGGGTTCCTATTAAAGTTATCATATCAGTCTAGAACTTGGCCAAGTATATTTACCTTTATGTCCATCCAGGGCTGGCCCAAGACTTTTGGGGGACTCTCCACATTGTAACATGTTGCCACTGCACTTGGCACTAAACCAACTTGTGTATTATAAATATTAGTTTAAGCACTCATAATGTACAAATAAGCATTTAAAGACTAATGTGAGACCTATTAGCAGCAACACTATCTTTAAATAGAGCGGCTCTGTTATGAGCTCTATTGTGGGACATTTCAAGCGCTCTTGGGGGCCTTCTGGTAGCCACGGGGCCCTAACCCTGTCTGAAACAGGTTTGCTCGTGGTCCCCAGAGTCAAAACTAAACAGGGAGAAGCAGCGTTCAGTTTTTATGCTCCGCATATCTGGAACAAAATACCAGAAAACTGCAGGTCCGCCCCAACTCTCAGTTCTTTTAAATCAAGGCTGAAGACCTTTCTTTTTGATGATGCTTTTTGTTAATTCTTTTATCGAACAGTGAATTTTATTCTTGTATTTTATTTCGTATACAATTTTGATGTGGAATTGTAAATTTTATTTTTTGATTTTTATTCTCATATTAACTGTTATACTGAACTATATTTTTATTTATGTATCTTAAATGGTTTTAAATTTGTATTCATTACCATTTTTATTCTTAATTTAATCCCTATTTTGCTCTTTGTTCTTTAATGATTGATGTTTTGTGTAAAGCACTTTGAGTTGCGTTGGTTGAAATGTGCTATATAAATAAAATTGTCTTGCCTAAGCAGCCGCTAAGTTTGCTTATGGGTCGGGCCGGCTCTGTGTCCATCGAACAAAATGTTGGATAGTAGTCGTATTTAAACTAACCCTAATAAATTAACTGTTACAACGTGGAATGTAGATGGTGTTAAAGAAAGGGTAAAGCAACAGTCCTGCAAGACCTAAAGAAATTGTCTTCAGATATAGTTTTTCTGCAAGAGTTGAATCTGAAACCTGGTGAGATTAAATTCCTAAAAAAACACAGTGGATGGGAGAGGCATTTGAATCAACCTACACAACAGCAGAGGAGCAGTTATTTTGATAAGTAAATCCTTGTCTTTTAGCTTAATCTCAAAATACTCTGACCCAGAGGGTCGATATTTAATAGTTACGTGTGAAATTTGGGGAGCTAAATTTACACTAATAAATATATACTCTCCTCCCTCAGCTAATATGAAATATCTTGGAAATATTCAGAAAATAATCAACAGTATATCACTAAGATTAATTGCATTTGCCAGAGATTTAAACCAAGTCTTTACAGAACAAGATAGTTCCAATTTAAAAAGGAAGCCTAAAGTTCCAAAGGAGCTTCTGGAATTAATCTCGTTAAATTACCTAAGGGATGTGTGGCGACAAATGCATTTAAGAGATAAAGATTATACACATTATTCTCATGCACAAAACAGCTATAGCCATTTGGATTACATCTGTGTTTCCAAAGAAGGAGTTAATTGAACTAAGACGGAGACGACTGCCTCTGGATTACGCTCCATTGTGCTTTTTGTGTTTTATTTTCTGCCGTCCCGGAGCTCTTAAATATTGGCATGAAAATAATTTACTCTACACTTTGCACTCTTCATTGCACTGCTGCCTCAACCTGTCTATACTGTTTCTGTTTATAGTGTGTATATACTGTTTGTTTTGTTTGAGTAAGCACATTGTGAGCATTGTATAATCCAAAGCAAAACTCCTCGTGTGTCTTCATACATTGCAAATAAAGCTGATTCTGATGAGATGTAATCACTTCTAAAATACAAGATATAGTTATATCAGACCATGCTGCAGTTACATGCACTATGCGCTCGCCAACAAATAAAGTTCTACATATAATCTGGAGAATGAACAGAAAAATACCTGAAAGATGAGGAGTTTATTGATTACGTAATAAAACATATTAATGAATTCATAACAATAAATGTCACAACCAGTAAGGAGAAACCACCAGTTCATATTATATGGGATGCATTTAAAGCATATATTAGTGGGATCATTATTTCTTTTTCGGCTAGAAAGAAGGCAGAATGAAATAAAAAAAGTTAAACAATTAGAGAACGATATCAGTCGAGCAGAACACCTACATAACAAATCTGGAGTAAGAAAGGATATGGAGTATCTGCAAGGATTGAAGCTAGAATACGACCAACTGTTGCTAGAAAAAGCTAATAATATTAGGTATAACATATATAAATTAAGATACACGTAATCAAATAAGACAGGTAAGCAGTTATCCTCTATGGCAGTGGTTCTCAAACTTTTTTCAATAATGTACCCCTTTTGAACAGTTTTTTTGAGCATGAATTAGTTTTGGTAGAAAAAAAGTCTCTATAAAGAGGAACAATACAGTGATTTCAGCAATAGATTTACTAAAAAACAGCCTTGTATCCTGGAAGACATTTAAATGCTGATGGAAAAAGGCGAAAAAAAAAAAAAAAAGACAAAACCTTGGAAAAAGACAGTAGAAAGAGGGAAGTAAGGGAAGAATAGGTCGAAATAGTAATAAAAACTTAGTAGAAAGAAGGAAGGCAACACTAGGGCGACGAAAGTGACAAAGAATTCAAATAAGCGACAAACTTTGAAAAGAGTGACAACATCTTTGAAGAAAAAAAGACCGTAGAAAAAAGTAAGGAAGAAAGGCAAGAAGAGGTCAAAACATACGACAAAACCTTTAAAAAAGGTGACAAACTTCAAGAACAGAGACAAAAACTTGGAAAAAAGCGACAAACTTGGAGATAAAAAAGACAGTAGAAGTAACTACAGCCTTGGAACTGAAACACATTTAGCGAAAAAATGTCTTGTACCCCCTACAGTACTCCAAAGTACCCCTGGGGGTACACATACCCCCATTTGAGAAACACTGCTCTATGGTAACAAACCGAGTCTCACTGCAGTTTGTGAAATGGTCACGTTATTTAATCTATTGATTTGTGTACACAGGGACGTTTTTCTCAGGGGTTTTTCGTGGTGGCCAGCACGAAAATGTCAATGAATGTATTTCAATGGGAAGCATACGTCGTGGTCACAGCACGACTACGGTAGCGAGTAGTATAATTTTCTGAAAAGGTTGGGGGTGGGGGTGGGGGATCGCGTCCTGCGTGTGGCATTTTGTTTCCCCGTTAATCTCCCTATAGACCATTTCGTTCTGGCCACCATGAAAAAAAACGTCCCTGTGAACACCTTATCAATTGATTAAAAATAACGTGACCATTTCACGAACTGCCGTGAGACCGGGTTGAGCTAGACTATCTGCCTGTCTGTCTGTCTGTCTGTCTGTTTAACAGCTAGCTAGACTATCTGTCTGTCTGTCTAACAGCTAGCTAGACTATCTGTCCAATCTGAGTTTTCTGTTCCACGACTAAAACTACTTTTGAACGTCCACATGTTCCACCAGAACCAGTTCCTTCCTGAGACTATTTAGCAGAGGCACCGTGGCTCCATCTGGAGCTTAGGCCCGCCCACAATGATTCAGATTGGTTTAAAGAAATGCCAATAAACCAAAGTATGTTGTCCTCCCATCCAGGAATACTGTGTGGACTAGTAAGACCTTTCTTCACAGCGCTGTGGACGAGGGTCTGGCAATGTAGAGGACCTGAAGAGTTTTTTTTTTTATTGTTTCCAAAGAGCTCCTTCCTGAACATGGCTTAGATCCAGATACATTTTTCTCAAAAAAAATGGAAGAATGTGACCTTAGCTGTATCCCTTCACAATAATATTATAACATACAAAAAAGTGTTATGTGGTAAATTCAGGCAATGTTACAGTGTACATAAAATAATGCCATGATGCAGACTAAAATCAATGAGCTTTGAAGTGGGTTGTTGATGGAAACACAATAGATAACACTGTAGTAGAAATACAGGAGCTACTTACAGCTTTCAAAAAGTAAAATCAGTTGTTGGATGGTTCTGGTCCAAAAGCTCTAAGATTTACCTAATCTAATTCACTCATGAAATGTCCAAAAATGAAATTGAAAATAGCTTTGTTATGTGTTTGATTGATGTCTGTTGTTGCTGCTCTGTACAGTTTTCAACAATTTATCAGTATAGTATATTATATTAACTGACAAAATACTGCATTAGTACATAGAGTGTACTGCAAAAAGCACAGATTAGATTAGTTCTTATGAAACATTACTTCTATCTTTGGCCCTTTGAATTGAGGTACAAAGGATGATTCTCAGCTCCTTCTCCCTCCTCTTTCTCCTCTCCTTAATCTCAACCCATCCCTTCATTTCTCCTCATTTTCACCTTTGCTCTTCTTTACGCACTTCACTTCCTCTCATCATCTGACCTCTCTTCTCTTCATCATCTGACCTCTCTTCTTTTCATCATATGACCTCTCTTCTCTTCATCATATGACCTCTCTTCTCTTCATCATATGACCTCTCTTCTCTTCATCATATGACCTCTCTTCTTTTCATCATCTGACCTCTCTTCTCTGCCAACTTTTTCCTTTGCTTCATTCCTTTTAAACTCTGTCCTCCTTTCTTTCTTTTGTTCCCTCCCTTTCTCTCTCTCTTTATGTCTTCCCCCTGCCTTCTCTCTCTCTCTCTCTCTCTCTCTCTCTCTCTCTCTCTCTCTCTCTCTCTCTCTGTCTCTCTGCCTCTCTCAGGTTGTTTGAGTACCATGGCCGGGTGTCTCCGGTCCCTCGGGTGGTGCCCGTCAAGCGGCCACGGCTAGCAGTGCCTCTGGTCCAGCGGGTCAGATCCTTACCGGTCAAACTCCTGGCCCGTAACACCTCGGTCCTCCCCACCAGCAACGGCAACAAACAGAGATGTAGGTCTATCTGCCTGTCTGTCTGTCTGTCTGTCTGTCTGTCTGTCTGTCTGTCTGTCTGTCTGTCTGTCTATCTATCTATCTATCTATCTATCTATCTATCTATCTGTCTGTCTGTCTGTCTGTCTGTCTGTCTGTCTGTCTGTCTGTCTGTCTGTCTGTCTATCTATCTATCTATCTATCTATCTATCTATCTATCTGTCTGTCTGTCTGTCTGTCTGTCTGTCTGTCTGTCTGTCTGTCTGTCTGTCTGTCTTTCTGTCTGTTAGTCACACACACACACACACACACACACACACACACACACACACACATGCTCAGGACCTATTCATGGGAGAGATGTCAGCGTGAGTGGGCTGCCAGTGCTGGACCAGCGCCCTTAGTGGTTGGCTGCTGTTTCAAAGGTATTTAGAAAAACCTCACAAAATATAATCTCTTTTACGACATAATAATTATTTCTGCCCCCAATACACACCCCCATAAGTCATTTGTTCGAGCAGCAAGTACGACTCATATTCCTTAGGAACCGGAATCAATATTATAAGTAGAATCGTTAAAATATAAACGATACCCAACCCTAGCATGCACTGCTGCGTCCTACAAAGCCATGGCCATCCGGCTGAAAGACCACGTTTTAAGGGAGTCCTCATATAATACACTCCTGTGGCCAGAGTTGTGCCTGAAAATGTTCATTGAACGATAGTTCGTGAACTCGTTCATATTTTGGGCAAATGTGAACTGAACATGTATTATTGCCTTGTGAACTCGTCCTATTGGCTTTGTCCAATAGGGTGCCAGATTTCTATAGATGCTTCCAGGCCAAAACCACAGCTAAAACACACCGTAAACAGGCCTTCATATGTAGCGGAAAAAACACCCAATCTGGCAACACCAGCCACCAGTGTCTCACCGCCGTTTTATGACAAGGTCGCTGAGGATGGAAAAAACTTGACATTTCTGTGCAAACTTTGCCTCTTTCATGTAGAAAGTGTACTTTCCCAACACTCCTGTGGGTTGTATTTCCTGCCACCTTTAGTGGCGCTAATTTATGAAACATGTTATATGGGTCATATTAGAGGGTAGGAATAAACAACCTATACCGTTACTGGATATTTTCAATATATTTCTGGAGAAATCCAAGTCCAATCTAAACAACCAGTCCAATTTATAAGTTATATTCCAATAGAAAATGGTGTACGATGCATTAGCAATAGCAATTACAGTAAATGCTGTTCAAATAAAGTTGTGTTGGCAGTTTTAGTAAACAGAGAAATAGTCAAATTGTAGGATTCTGAATGTAAACAAAATCAACACAAAATGAATCTAGGGGTTAATAACATATGTGTACAGAGTCGACCGTTCTCTGGGACATGTTTTCAAGCTAATCTAATGTGTCTCTAGCTTTAAACAAGCTACCGCTAGCCGGTGGTTAGCTGCTAACGCTAGCCTTCAGGGTGGATTGGTAAATCTCTATTTCTACTCCACTAACAAAGCTCAAAATATCACCACACTTCCACGGTAGCATAATGAGGGTCCCTACATGGAAACCGAAGCATTGTAATTGTAATGTAAACATGTCTACTGTCTTTATAATCTATCTTTGTAATAAACAGTCTGTACACTTACAAAGTTCTCAATGCTTGGGTTTCCATGTAGGGACCCTCATTATGCTACCATGGAAGTGTGGTGATATTTTGTGCCTTGTTAGTGGTGTAGAAATAGAGATTTACCATCTACCCCGAAAGCTAGCACTAGCAGCTAACCACCGGTTTGCTGTAGCTTGTTTAAAGCTAGAGACGCATTCGATTAGCATGAAAACATGTCCCAGAGAACGCTCGACTCGGTACACATATGTTACAGTTTTTCTCAGTCGCTTTGGTTCGTTTCTCGAATCATCCTCGACATTTGCATAACAGTGAGTGCATTTCTCAAAACAATTCGTACAAATAGCAAAGCACCATGGATTACCTGAAAGCCAGTCTCTTGCTCAAAGTCCTTGGTTCATCTCTCCAAAGTAAATATCTGTGTCAATGAACTTCTGTGTCAGTGCCATCAGAATGACAGGTCCTTGTGTCATTGTGTACGGATAAGACAGTCAAACGGCTTAGTCATGTTGTCAATATAACAGTGTACTCTGGAGGGATGTTCTGATGTAAACTATGGCTAACGTTTTGATGACAATTATTGTAAATTGTAAGTTACACCTTAGTGTATGTGGGACTTTGATTGCAAGAGGATGGACAATTTCAATTCTGATCTGAGAAATGTACCAAAGCGACTGAGAAAAACTGTATTAATCCCTAGCTTCATTTTGTGCTGGAATTGTCTTTAAATTTAATCATCTTGTTACACCACCACATGCCATTATAATCCCATTTCTCTCTGTCTTCCTATTCTCTCATTTTCTGTTTCTTCTCTCATATCTTCCATTACTTCCTGACTAGCTCCACCCTTGTGACCCAACGCTCCCCTTCATCTATCTTTCAAGTCTATGTTTTACATGTCAGTGGAAGGTTCAAGCATCAGGGCAACTGTTGTCACTTTATTTTTGCATTCTGCTCATTAAACATTCATTTCACATCATGCTCATATAGTGGATCTAAAGAGAGATGCTGACTCCCCCGTCAGCTCCTTTCATATTTGACTTCGACCTGAACCTTATTTTTCTCAAACAGCACTTTTATTTTTCATCGAATTTCACTTTGTGCAGAGCTCACAAAGCAGTTTTCATGTCACTCATTTGAGTGTCTTTCTGTGTACTCATCAAACCTGCCTACATTTGAACTGCATGTCTGCCAATAGGCATAAATCATCACATATACTGTATGATTATTGTGACAGAGACTGGGACTCCAGCTTAATACGATTATGGCTGAGTAGCAAGATATGAATAAAACTGTCCAGCTTGATCCCACTAGGTCACTAAAGTCATTTTAAAGGTACTGGAAAAAAACATCTTTGGAATCTTGTTCTTGTTTTTAGTACATTAGTATTTTAAGTCTACTTGGCACTTTCGTTTAAATATTGTATATAGTACATATTGTCAGTCCTTCCAGAAAAAAAATACAGAATTTTTATGTGATTGTTGCGGGGCAAAAATCTTTGATTATGTTTTCTTAAATAAATATCACATTTTTCTGGAGGGACTGTAATACAGTCCCTCCAGAAAAACGTGATATATACTCTGTCTGTAACTGATGTTGTCTATTATCCTTAACAAGTCTCTCTGGAGAATAAGACCCTGTGTCTCGGTGAGATTACCGTGCACGAGCCTAGGAGCATTTTACTAATGCTCTGTTACAATAACAATGAAATGCTGCGTTATTGACTTTAGACCAGGTTTTTGTTGGTCAATGGCGCCATCACTTCCCACTGCCTCAAGATAGCAATACTCCCAGAATGCACCTGAACACACCTCCCTGTAAGACCAGCACACCCAGAATGCACCTGAACACACCTCTCTGTAAAACCAGCACGCCCAGAATGCACCTGAACACACCTCCCTGTAAGACCAGCACGCCCAGAATGCACCTGAACACACCTCTCTGTAAGACCAGCACGCCCAGAATGCACCCGAACACACCTCCCTTTAAACTCAATACACTCTGGTCTTTGTGATGACTTGGTCATGGTTTAGGTTGTCTTGACTACAACACTGCCACCCTCCCACCCCAGCCTACCTCCTTACGCAAAATGTGGCGTTCTTATACTTTGTCACCTCACTTCCTCGTTTGCTCTCATGATAATTACTACAGCCAGGACAGGTCGCCGCCTAACAAGAAACGTAATTGTGGGTCGTTATGAGCTGCTTGCACAATTAACCTATACGGTTGTTTTCTGGGTGAGGACAGGTTTGTAGCAACGTACTGTATTTATATTTATATTTTTTAATCTGAACCAGGATTTGCTATTGAAACCATAGAACATACCAATTCTAACCCTGCGTGTCAAAGCTGTATATACTACTAGCCTACTACTTGCTATACATTTGCACTATTTTAAACTAACATGGTCTTTACTTTCGAGCAAATGGGATCCAGACGAGGTTAAAACGATGTGAACTGTTAAACTTTAGCTTAGACAGGTGGTGCATTAAGTTTGGATTTCAGAAGTCTTGTTGTAAATGCCGGAAAATGCACGTCACATTTTTTTGGCACTTAACTAGTTCCATATTTTTCCACATAAAAACTTAATTCGAACATCAAAACGTTCAGCTCAATTTGGACATGTGCACTATTACTTCTACTATTCATATGTGCCTTTGATTCTTTTCTGAGACATTCCACATGCGTCTCCAGGAGCATTATGTGCTCCTGGTGTTTAAATCCTCACTGACAGCTGACAGAGGATAGAGAAACTGAGTGGAGAGCAGAACGACTGATGTCTGGACTTCTCTCTCGCGCATCATTGTTAAGCTACTTTTAGACAAGTTGAGCTCAAAACTTACCAGGAACTCTACGTATTTGTATTATTTGTTTTTAAGCAAATGTATTGGCCAAGGGACAACCAGAGCAACCGCGTCTCCTTTGGTCTGAACTTGGAGACTAACACTGCCACCCAATCTAGGGTTAGGGTTTTCATTTTACTGTATCTTAGTTAGGGTTCAGTGTGTTGACAAAATGTCAGAATTTGAAACCAGATTGGGAGGAGTTTTAATAGATCAGACTGTTCATGCAATGAGGACTTACTAACACTGTGTGTGTGTGTGTGTGTGTGTGTGTGTGTGTGTGTGTGTGTGTGTGTGTGTGTGTGTGTGTGAGTGAGTGTCTGTCTCTCTCTGTCTGTCTGTCTGTCTGGCTCGTTTTCGATGGGAGGGAGAGAGAGAGAGAGACAGAGAGAGAGGGAGAACAGAGAGAAAAACAAGGAAAGAAGAAAAGAAAAGAGGGAGGAAGTGAAAATGTGGGATGATAAGATGGTGGAGAAAAAAAAAAGTGATGGAATCAGTGAACATAGACATGAGATGCAAATAGATAGAGAGAGAGGGAGACAGAGAGGGAGAGAGAGAGAGAGAAAGAGAGAGAGGTTAAACGAATGAGATGAGGCAGAAAAGAGAAGGGGTGAGGAGAGGAATCATAGGAAAGAGCAAACTAGTTGAAAAGAAAAGGAAGGAATACTGAGAGAGTGAATGTAAAACTATCCTTAAAAAAAAAACTATTTTATAAAACAAAATCACTCTAAAATATCATAATTGTGAAAAATATAACAACAATTACCTCATGGCATTTTTTTTCGGGTACATCAACTTACCAGCCCGAACACTTAAGGGGTCCTTGTTTAAAACATCAAGTTTTTAACATTTTTAACATTCACTAGTAGCCAAATCCAGAGTTATTAAACTAGGCATGATGAACGTGCATAATGGACGCGAGCAAACTGCACTGCACATGCTCATATGACTGATCTCCTGAGGTCCTGTAGCTGTAATAATGGATACATGCTCATATGACATCACATCATAGCCACGCCCTAAAACACCCTCTGCTTTATCATTGATTTTAAAATCAACGAGACCATAATAAAAAAAATGAACATCATTCTGTGTTGCAGAAGAATTAAAACTAGCGATTGAGACCATAAACTCATTATGACAATGTTGACAGAGATCATAAATCAAAGTGAGAAGTGGGTCACTTCTCATCGACTTCTACAGTAACCAAACTCCTTTTTTCAACCGCATGTGTCTGTCTGTCTGTCTGTCTCTGTTTCTGTCTGTCTCTCAACCCCATATCTTTCTCTGTCTCTGTCTCTCTTCCAGCAGTGAAAGGTGCAGAGCTTCAGGCGATCAAGTCAGAGTTGACTCAGATTAAAGCCAACATCGAATCTTTGCTGGGCAGACTGGAGCAGATCACAGACGACACACACATCACTGCTACAGGTACACACACACACACACACACAAACACAACACACACAGAAACAAACACACACAGACACAAACACACACAGACACAGACACAAACACAAACACATACACGTACACATACACACAGACACACACACACACTCTCTCTCTCCCTCTCTCTCACACATACACACAGACACACACACTCTCTCTCTCTCTCTCTCTCTCACACACACACACAGAGAAAGAACACTGATGTCACTTCCTGTGATGTCTTCTAACAACATATGTGCCTTTTTTATATCCCAACTCAATGGAAAAAGTTTTTTATACATAATAAATCAGGCCCAACTTATGATGACATACCTGCTGAAACTAAGACATTCTGCCACAGACACAAATCATGTGCAAGCAAAAGTCTGCCCAGGTAGTGATGAAAGAAAGAGAAACCTACATTAGATTTGATAGTGTTTTTATTTCTTATTAATATGTGGAGGATGTATTTCTTTTGGAAAAGTTACAAATCTTTCTTAGTTGTATTTAAAGGTGATGTTCAGGTTTAGCTCAGCTCTGCCTGTCTTTACTTAAAGGGGCGCAATGTAGTTTGGGCCATTTCGTCTGTTTTCTGGCTTTTTGCTGACATGTTTCTCTATAGAGCCCCCTACAGGTTTCTCTATAGAGCCCCCCCCCCCCTACATGTTTCTCTATAGAGTCCCCACCCCCTACAGGTTTCTCTATAGAGCCCCCCCTACAGGTTTCTCTATAGAGCCCCCTACAGGTTTCTCTATAGAGCCCCCCCCCCCTACATGTTTCTCTATAGAGTCCCCACCCCCTACAGGTTTCTCTATAGAGCTCCCCCTACAGGTTTCTCTATAGAGCCCCCCCTACAGGTGTCTCTATAGAGCTCTCCCCTACATGTTTCTCTATAGAGTCCCCACCCCCTACAGGTTTCTCTATAGAGCCCCCCCTACAGGTTTCTCTATAGAGCTCCCCTACAGGTGTCTCTATAGAGCCCCCCCTACAGGTGTCTCTATAGAGCTCCACCCTACAAGTTTCTCTATAGAGCCCCCCCCTACAGGTTTCTCTATAGAGCCCCCCCCTACATGTTTCTCTATAGAGCTCCCCCTACAGGTTTCTCTATAGAGCCCCCTACAAGTTTCTCTATAGAGCTCCCCCTACAGGTTTCTCTATAGAGCCCCCCCATGTTTCTCTATAGAGCCCCCCACAGGTTTCTCTATAGAGCCCCCCACATGTTTCTCTATAGAGCTCCCCACAGGTTTCTCTATAGAGCTCCCCTACAGGTTTCTCTATAGAGCCCCCCTACAGGTTTCTCTATAGAGCCCCCCCTACAGGTTTCTCTATAGAGCTCCCCTACAGGTTTCTCTATAGAGCCCCCCCCCCTACAGGTTTCTCTATAGAGCCCCCCCCCTACATGTTTCTCTATAGAGCTCCCCCTACATGTTTCTCTATAGAGCCCCCCTACAGGTTTCTCTATAGAGCCCCCCTACATGTTTCTCTATAGAGCCCCCCTACAGGTTTCTCTATAGAGCCCCCCCCCTACATGTTTCTCTATAGAGCCCCCTACAGGTTTCTCTATAGAGCCCCCTACAGGTTTCTCTATAGAGCCCCCCCTACATGTTTCTCTATAGAGCCCCCTACAGGTTTCTCTATAGAGCCCCCCACAGGTTTCTCTAGAGCCCCCCCTACATGTTTCTCTATAGAGCCCCCCACAGGTTTCTCTATAGAGCCCCCCCCACAGGTTTCTCTATAGAGCCCCCTACAGGTTTCTCTATAGAGCCCCCCCCCCTACATGTTTCTCTATAGAGCCCCCTACAGGTTTCTCTATAGAGCCCCCCCTACATGTTTCTCTATAGAGCCCCCACAGGTTTCTCTATAGAGCCCCCCACAGGTTTCTCTATAGAGCCCCCCCTACAGGTTTCTCTATAGAGCCCCCCTACAGGTTTCTCTATAGAGCCCCCTACAGGTTTCTCAATAGAGCTCCCCCTACAGGTTTCTCTATAGAGCCCCCCCCCCATGTTTCTCTATAGAGCTCCCCCTACAGGTTTCTCTATAGAGCTCCCCCTACAGGTTTCTCTATAGAGCCCCCTACAAGTTTCTCTATAGAGCTCCCCCTACAGGTTTCTCTATAGAGCCCCCCCTACATGTTTCTCTATAGAGCCCCCCTACAGGTTTCTCTATAGAGCCCCCCCCCTACATGTTTCTCTATAGAGCTCCCCCCTACAGGTTTCTCTATAGAGCTCCCCTACAGGTTTCTCTATAGAGCCCCCCCTACAGGTTTCTCTATAGAGCTCCCCTACAGGTTTCTCTATAGAGCCCCCCCCCCTACATGTTTCTCTATAGAGCCCCCCCCCCTACAGGTTTCTCTATAGAGCCCCCTACAGGTTTCTCTATAGAGCCCCCCCCCCAACTTGTTTCTCTATAGAGCCCCCCCCCCTAGGTTTCTCTATAGAGCTCCCCCCCCACAGGTTTCTCTATAGAGCCCCCCCTACAGGTTTCTCTATAGAGCCCCCTACAGGTTTCTCTATAGAGCCCCCCCACAGGTTTCTCTATAGAGCTCCCCCCCACAGGTTTCTCTATAGAGCCCCCCCATGTTTCTCTATAGAGCCCCCTACAGGTTTCTCTATAGAGCCCCCCCTACAGGTTTCTCTATAGAGCCCCCTACAGGTTTCTCTATAGAGCCCCCCTACAGGTTTCTCTATAGAGCCCCCCCTACAGGTTTCTCTATAGAGCCCCCACAGGTTTCTCTAGAGCCCCCCCCCCCCTACATGTTTCTCTATAGAGCTCCCCCCTACAGGTTTCTCTATAGAGCTCCCCTACATGTTTCTCTATAGAGCCCCCCCTACAGGTTTCTCTATAGAGCCCCCTACAGGTGTCTTTATAGAGCCCCCTACAGGTTTCTCTATAGAGCCCCCTACAGGTTTCTCTATAGAGCCCCCCCTACAGGTGTCTTTATAGAGCCCCCCTACAGGTTTCTCTATAGAGCCCCCTACAGGTTTCTCTATAGAGCCCCCCTACAGGTTTCTCTATAGAGCTCCCCCTACAGGTTTCTCTATAGAGCCCCCTACAGGTTTCTCTATAGAGCCCCCCTACAGGTTTCTCTATAGAGCTCCCCCTACAGGTTTCAGCTGACCTCTTTACCCCAGTAATGTGCCGCCACATTTTTAGCTAAAATCCAACGAAATGGCGGACTTCGTTGAAATGTAAAAGAAGAAGAGTTGCCTAAAAAGAACCTAATGAATCAACAGTGTTACCCGCCAGTTACAAAATTCACCCGCATTTGGCGCGTGGTCAGCTGTTAATTTCAGGCTCTGCATAGGATCATATAGAGCAGGAGTGTCAAACTCAACTTCCCAGAGGGCCACACTGGAAAATAAGAATCACATCAAGGGCCAGACATGTTTAGTTTATTGATAGGCTTTTATTTTATTTGTTTTATTGCATGTGTCATATAGTCTTCTCACTTACAGTTTGGTCGACATAAAGTCCTAAAGAAGTCAGGAGAAAAATCCTCAGCCATCACAGAATAAAAGCGCCCAAAAACTTCGGAAAAAGCGAGGTTGGCCAAAATGTATTGTGAACCTAAATTGAGATGTGGGCCGGATCATAATCTGTGAGGGTCCGGATTTGGCCCGCGGGCCTCGAGTTTGACACATGTGATATAGAGCATGTGAGTATTGTGTGTAGGTTTGTTGTTTCTTAACCATTGTTGCACAAGACACAATAAAAAACACATTAAACTCTTAATCCAAACCTCAAATCAGTACCTCCTTTTTAATCGTGAAGATTTCCTTTGCCCAAATAAGGAGAAATGAGAGGAAGAAATTAAGCTCCTTTCATTGTAACCACTCATGCTACGTTTCCACGTGGCCGGCTATTTTCATAAACAAACATTTCAACCTCTCCGTTTTCAAAAATAACATGTCACATGTCAGTTTTCAGAAAAGTCTTCATTTACATGTACTTGTGTAAAAAATATATGCAGCCAAGAGCACTCCAGACCTGTAGGTAGCGGTGTAACGAGAAGCTCAAGCCCACGTTAGCCAATCAGAATTCAGAAAATAGCAACAACAGCAACCAATCACTTCCTCTTTTTCTCTCTCAGTTGCCTAAACCTCCGTTTGTCTCATCTTACGTGCAAACGAAGATTTCAAAAAGGTTCAAGAGGTTTTAGAAAGACTTGTTTTCAGAGGAGAATTCTCCATTAGTGTGTAAACGAAGGGCACAAACGAAGGGAAATGTCTCCGTTTGTAAAAATAACCATGAATGTGTAAACAGGGTCTCAAAATGTTCCACATTTTCTTAACCTCTGGGTCTCTGTGCCTGTCTGTCTGTGTGTGTTGGTGCAGAGCTGAGGAAGGCAGAGGAGCGTAAGAGCAACGAGGTGTGGCAGGACGACGAGTCGAGCTCAGAGCTGGAGGGCGAGGAGGCAAACAGACAGAACAGCGAAGCTGAAGAGGACAAATACGAGGAAGAGGAGGAAGAGGAGGAGGGAGAACACACGCAGGACGACGCCTACGACCACATGCAGGTATTTACACCTGTGTGTGTTTGTGTGTGCAAGTATGATCAGATGGAAATGATCTTGTAAATAGTGAGGACTCCTGTCAGTTTACTGTCTGGGTTTACTGTTTGGCAAAAACGTTCCTCAGCCAGCGACAAATACGTTGAATAAAGTGCCAAAAGAGTTGGAAAAAGGCTGAAAAAAAGCATCAAAATTGTCTGAAAAAGTGACAAAAACATCAGAAAGTGTCAAAAACCTTGTAAAAAGTGTCAAAAACTTCAGAAAAAGTGGCCAACAATTTAGCAAAGCGTCCAAATCGTTAAAACAAAGTGCCTAAATTATTGAAAAAAGCGCATAAACTGCCCAAACAGGCGTCAAAAATGTCACAAAAATGTCACAAAAATGACAAAAAAATGACAAAAAAGGACAAAAAAATGACAAAATATAAAATAAAAGCACCAAAAACTAGGTGGGCCTAAATTTATTGTGAGCCTAAATTGAAATGCGGGCCGGATCAAAACCTGCAAGGGGCCGGATTTGGCCCGCGCGTCTTGAGTTTGACACATGTGCCCTAGGGTTACTCTGGAGGACTGCAAGGGGTACGTGTCCCCCTTGGGGTACTCTGGAGTACCCTAACCCACGTGCCGAGAAACAAGACACCGCTTGATTACATTAGACTCGAGCGGGCCGGCCGGTTGCACGGTTACATTCAGTCTCGTTCAGTAGCCTACTGCGCGGTCTAGGCTACTGTCTATGGGTCTAGGTAGCTCATTTACCGATTGATTCTACCACCACCACTCCAGTGGAGGCGCTAATGAGCTAGATTACTACACACACACAGTAGCAGAAGAATACCAGCTACACACAACGGCACGAAAGAGGTAAAAAAACAGGAGTGAGTCGGTTCATTGACGTATGGCACAAGATTCTCCCGGTTCAGTGACACGACTCGGGTTAATTAACCGACTCTTCGGTCAGTTCGTCAACACTAGTCTAATGTTCCTTATATTCCACTTGCCCTTTCATTTAAGTGAATAGTTAATAGTTTGATGCAACATACCGAGTGTGTTGCTCACACACTTTGGCTCACGCAGAACAGTTGGAGTGACTTGGTGACTCGCCCAATCGGCCACGGTGGTAACACGATACAACGTCTCTACAGGAATATCAATCAAGAAGTCAGCCAAACCATACGAAACCATATACTGTAGGTCATTCGTTCCTACCCTATAAAACGACCCATAGTATCGTTTCATAAATTGCGCCCCAAGAGGTGGCAGAAAATACGACCCACAGGAGCATATCTTCGTTAACGTTGCATAACAGTCGCAGTTTGGTTAAGTTTAGGCACCAAAACTAGTAAAGTTAAGTTAAGAAGTGTGGCCAGGTTGGCTCAGTGGGTTGAGCAGGCACACATATACTGAGAGGTATATGTGCGACGCAGAGGTCTGGGGTTCAAGTCCAACCTGTGATAATTTCCTGCATGTCTTCCCCCCCACCTCTCTCTCTCTCTCTCTCCCCTTTCTCACCTAGCTGTCCTGTCAAATAAAGGTGGAAAAGCCCCCCAAATATAATAAAAAAACCCTCATTAATCCTAATTTGCTACAATTAAGATTGCATAGCTTTTTTGCCTAATTTTTTTGAGTCACATATTATTTTTTATATTAAAACCACAACAATGGTAACGTTTGCTACGTTAATTCACTTCCGGTTATGCATGTGCATGTACGTGTCGTAGCCACCTCAACATTTCCTTTATTATTTTCAAACGGGATACAAACCCCGGTCTCCTGAGGGTGAATGTCCTGTCGTTGTTTGGACTAACTACCTCCCTAACCTGACTCCTTATGCGTAATTTGGCGCTCATCTACTTCATCACCTTACGTCCTGCTTTGCTCCCATCATAGCTTCTACGGCTGATAGATGGTGCTGCAGCTATGAGCGTAAAGATGCGCCATAATTGCTGCTTGTACAAACGACTCATGTGGGTGTTTTTTAGGGGAGGACAGTTTCAAATCAATCAATATTCCTGGCATTGACAAGAGCATGTAGCCTAAAATATGTTGTAATTAGTCGCTCATTAGAAAATTAAACCACAACAAAGTCCTTTTTCTACACCACCTATAGTACCAGCTTTGTGTTGTCTTTTGTGATGGGTTCATTGTCTGTCATTGGCTTTTGGACAGTTGGGCATATACAACAATCAAGTTAAAGATGTCACCTTGTGCTTTGGACCAACTACTTTCTGACATTGTTTGTCAGTTTAAATATTATGTAACTGAACCAGCTATCATAACATGACACCACAGAGGGAAGAAGGGGATCCTTGAGCCAACATCAACACTGGATGTCAGTCATGGGAAGCCTGAAGCATTTCAAAATGAAACACATGTTAGTGTTTAAAGTGGGATGACTAACATTAACGAAACATGACAATCATGGCCTCTCAGTATATGTGCGCCTGCTCTACCCACTGAGCCAACCTGGCCACCACAAAATCCCTTTATCATTCCCTTAAAAACAGCCGCGCACATATTTTAAAGAGGCAGGACACTAATCCAAAGTACACAAATATACACTTCTGGCCAGTGTTGGCGAAGTTCACTTTCTACATGAACTAGTTCAAAGTGAACTAGTCCAAACAGGGCTCTGAGTCTGTCAGACGGTCTGAGATCTACCGTCTCAGCAGACCAATCACGTAATGCACAGCAGACTATTGTGCAGGTCAATTATTTTCTGAAATATTGTGACTTTATTCTTGTAATAGCCTATTATAACTTTATTTTTCTCAAAATATCACGACTCCTCCAAACCTCAGAGAACACAGATGGGATGAGTTATATTTTGAATGTGCACAAAGTTTTGAACATGAGCAGAAATCTTGCTCAAACACTTCTGAAATATTACAGTCCAGGGGTTTATTCATAAATTCAAATTAATTAATTAATTAATGTATCATTGAGGTGAATAATTGTCATATGCACATTTAAGGAAGTTACTTACTACTAAAGGAGAATAAGTAGTTAAACACAATACAGAAATGAAATGTGGACCCCCAGACCCCCCAAAACAAAGCCTTGGCCTTTGGGTTGACAGGCCATTTATGATTTGGCCAAATGTTGGTGCCGTCTAACTAACATCTACAAACTGGCCAGCTAAAATGAACATACACGGCTATTAACAAGTTGGGCAATGCAAACACTGTTTTGCACTGCATTCAGTTAATTTAAATGGGTCTGGGCTAAGCCCCGAACCTCATCATGTCCTAGAAACGCCCCTGAGTAAAACTAACATGTATTTTCTTTCTTAAATTGACGTTTTGACATTTTGATGGGCTTTGTGCTTCTAATTCCAGGCCTAGATGTAGACTTGGTTTGACTCTCGAGACACCTTACAGAGGGGTTCTTTTTATAAATCTGTATGAAAATATTCAGAATTCAAGCCTTCTCCTGTCTCCCGTATGTAAGCTAAAACTGTACATAACCATAATGGATTCAGATACTTACAGGACATATTTGTGTGTGTTCAGAGTCTGGTCTTTCCTTCTGTTGTTTTGTCCAGGAGAACAGTCGCCTATCATCAGAGATGGACTCCATTCACCCATGAGAGGTGAGTGTTTCTTTATGGAATCACGTTGCTTTTTGAACATTCAAAACTACGAGACTAGTCTGTCTCTCTCTCCCTCTTAAGGCGCTGACACACCAACCCAATTATCGGGCGTCAGACAGTCTGGCGAGGTCGGTGACTCGAGTCTGTTTGGTGTGTTTCGTGCGATGTTGATCTGAAATGAAGACAGATTCAGCAACTGTATGGCCTATTTCTCTCTTAAAATGTTTTCAGAAACACGTTTCAGTGAACTATTTTAGTACAATATGAGATCGTACTCTGAATGAGCCGCCATTATGGTCTGTTTTGAAATCTGGGAGAAGCCAGACCCACGTGACGCGTCACGAGATTGGGTTCACGAGAACGAGACGAGATTTCTTGTCGAGGTGAAAAGTTGTCTTGTGATGCGATGTGATGTCAGCGTGATGGAGCGTGGAATTACTACTGAAGATCCCCCTGCCACTTTTAAATCATTTGTGTGGCAACATTTTGGTTTTCCTGCGGAAATAATAAACGGCGAAAGAGTGACAGACAAGACGAACACAATATGTAAACATTGTAAGAAAAAAATGCCGTATACCGTGGCTAACACGAGCACTATGCAAAAACACTTACAGCACCACCACAGCTCTCTACTAACTACTGCACCCGCGACTAGTAGTAGTTAGTTAGTTAGTTAGTTAGTAGTAGTTAGTGGTACGGCATTTTTTTCTTACAATGTTTACATATTGTGTTTGTCTTGTCTGTCACTCTTTCGCCGTTTATTATTTCCGCAGGAAAACCAAAATGTTGCCACACAAATGATTTAAAAGTGGCAGGGGGATCTTTAATAGTAATTTCACGCTCCATCACGCTGACATCACATCGCCTCACGAGACAACTTTTCACCTCAAAGAGAAATCTTGTCACGTTTTAATCTTGCGAGATCTCGTACAACGAGATCACGTCACACACCTACCTCTTTGTATTTACCGTTAAGGTTTCCTTTAAGACACATTGTAGTGGTTTTCCTGCCACATTTCAGTTAGCTTTTCTTTTTTTTTCTGTCCAAAAAAATAAAAATAAAACATGCACACATTTAAAGGTGCCCTGCCACACAAAACCGTTTTTGCATTTTTTGAAATATGTTAGGTCCATATGTGTTTGAACTGCTACCCCCACTGTCAGCTCAAGACACTGAAAAGAAATAAGTGGAGAAATCAGGCCAATTACAAAAGCTGGTCAGTCTGACGTGGTGTTGCCTGAGCTCATTACTATTCATGAGCTCGCCCAGTTGGGCTGGGTTGCTGATAGCCAGGCTCTCATTGGCTAGCTGTTCAATCAGAGCAGCTTAGCTCATTGAATAGTAATGAGAAGTGGCACAAATCGAGCGGAGTCTTCCTGCAGGCTTTCTATACCAAGCTAGAATGGCTTGAAACAAGGTAACCCGAGCTACAGAGCCCATGGTAGACCTTCAGACATTACCACAAAGTCATGAAAGTAAGTGATTTGAGTTTGGTGTACAGTTTACTGTCCAATAAAGAAAGTTCTGTATGAATGAAGCACCACAATCTGTTTGAAGTCCTATAGTAAAAACGTTTGCGTCTTTTTGGATTTGTCTTGCATTAAGTTGGAGTCTCTTTCAACCAGACGTAACAAGATCTCATGGAGATTGAAGCAGAGACATTCAGTCCACATATAAGACAAAAATACGTCCTGCCAAAATTTGGTCTTTTGATCCGGACAGTGGTCCGGGGGAGGTTTCAGACCTGTAATTTTGGTTTGGATCAAACTAAAAAGTCGACGAGGTATGTGTGAAAACGCCCTGAGACTAAATGGTTAGACTTAACACACAGCCACTCCACACAGAAGTAATGACCTGACAACAGACAAGGGAACGCAGAGACTAGGACCCTGTTTACACGTACATGGTTATTTTTACAAACAGAGACATTTCCCTTCGTTTGTGCCCTTCGTTTACACGTAAACGGAGAATTCTCCTCTGAAACCGAGTCTTTCTAAAAACTCCGGCCAATGTCGAGATTTTGGAAATCTTCGTTTGCACGTTTGTTCGTAAACTGAGACAAACGGAGGTTTAGGCAGCCGAGAGAGAGAAAGAGGAAGTGATTGGTTGCTATTGTTGCTATTGTCGGGATTCTGATTGGCTAACGTGGGCTTGAGCTTCTCGTTACACCGCCACCTACAGGTCTGGCGTGCTCTTGGCTGCATTGACGGGATATATACACGGGTACATGTAAACAAAGACTTTTCTGAAAACGGAGATGTTGAAATGTCCGTTTATGAAAATAGCCGGCCACGTGTAAACGTAGCATAAATACAAGAGGTAACGAGCAAACAAGGGACAGGTGATACAACAGGTGAAAACACATCAGGGCGGGGAAGGACAATCACACAGGCGGGAAAACACAAGCCAGAAAGTAAAACAAGACAAGACTATGGAGAAAACAGACTACTACAAGAAACAGGAAACACTACCAACAGAAACTCACAACCGTGACAAGCAGTTTGCTAAAATATCATGTAATGTTTTCATTGCAATCAATATTCATTTGTAGAATAGCTTTTTTGCACACCTCTTTTGTCAATCAGGTGTGTAGGATATCATCAGAAGTAGCAGATCAAAAAGTTTAGAAAAAGTCCCGCGTAATGGTCAGTGTGCGGGACTTATGCAAAATAAGCATTGCAAACTTAAAAATCAAATACCTTTATTTCAAAGAGCAATGTCAACATGAATACTGCTACTTTCAAAAAATGGAAAAAAATAAAGTAAACTCTGTTGGACAACGCTGAGAAGAGATTTCTAGTAGCAAACAGAAACAGCCTAGTGTCTGCTTTAAATTACTCATCAGAGACTGCGCCTAACCCTTACCAAATGTGAAGGGCATAACCTATAGTTGACTTGTTTTTATTTAAGACATAAGTTTGAATGCTTACCAAATTCTTGTCATAAGTGATTCATCTTACCTAGAGTAACTTAAGCTTTACCTTGAATAACACAGTGGGTCTAGGAAAAGGACCAAGGCAACAAATACACGTCATTAGCAATATTTGGTAAACTACACTATTAAGACTATTGAAGGAACATTAAGACCTTTTTGATTACATGAGTAAGAACATTCAGCATACAAGCATCTTTGGCACATTTTTTGAAAAAAAATGCCTCGTGTTTTTCCTCTTAAAATAGTCCTGTGCGTTGGACTAAAATGTCCTCAAAAGTCAACTCAAAAGATGTACATGTGTAATCTGCAATGTAGTGTCTGCTGTCTGTAAACTTATACTTGCATAATAACATTTTGAACATATGCAGAATTGGCAACATTTAGAAAACAAACTTAAGAACATTTTGAAAATGTGCATTAAGGCCATTTTGAAATTAGTATAGTACAGTAGAACATTTTGACAATTTGCATCAATAAAAACATTTCGGGATGACACTGTAAGGTAGGCACCTGTGCCACTGCGAGCTAGACTTGCAGGTTACCTCTTACAATTGTCCTGTGAGGCAGGATTGTGTTTTTACCTCTTAAAATTGTCACTTGTCATGGTAAAAATTCAGAAAAATATGCTGAGCAGCTTTTCTCCTGCTGTTTTCATTTTGTTTGACCCACTGCAACACCTTAGGGGATCCTTTTCTCTCCCAACAAAAAGTGAATGAGACAAAGCAGAGTGAAGGATGAGAGCTGGGTGTTTCTGCGGGATAGCCGTCACTCACGTAACACTCAACTCCTCCTGTCAGAGAAACTAATTCAAGTTAAAATAATTACAGAATCAATTGCGAACACAATGTGGAGCTGTTATATATAATAATTAATAACAGTACAGCCATGACATTCATAGAATACCGTTAACGTTGCTTTGCCTAAAATAAAATAACGGTGTTAGAAGCTAGGCTAACAATAACAAGGTTAACGTTAGGTAGGCTACTCACCAGAGGTTTCCAGTTTCTCCGCGATGTGTTTAATCGCTTGCATTTTGCTGTCACGGTTGGAATATGCATGGGTCCTAATGTCATAAAGTTGGGGTTTCTCTTCCCATAATTCAATTAGCAATTCTTAGCGTTCCTGGGTCAAGAAGCCAGCCATTTCCAAACTTCCTAGAAAAAATTTTAATTCCAAATTCCAAGCGCTACTTCATATAGAAAACAAGGAAGAAAAAACATGAATTACAGTAACTTATTTATACTGCATTGAGTTTGTGTTTATTTATGAAAGGCGACAACGCAAATTAATAAAACACATGATTTCCCGTGGGTTTAAAAAGCCAGAATTAGCTAAAAGGCTATTTTTCATCTGTAGTCCCCTGCCTTCGATGTTAAAAAATACTTTTTTTAAATTACAAAGAAACAAAAAGACAACACAAGCAAAACAAACTTAGCACAAAGCATCACAAAAACAGAAAACAACAAAAGAAAGCAGTAAGCCTATACACTGTATCATAACTAAATTGGCATAGTGCTGTACTCCATTAGCAGAAGTATTATCATTTTTTATCATAAATGAGGAGTGACTGGGAAGAGAAGCAGAAAAACTGTTCCATAAAGCTGGACCTCTGTCCCTGATAGAAATGATATTACTCTATTTAAACAGGGATGTATTGACTCCCTCACTAACCGCCCACAAATTGTTAAACTTGGCCCCCACCTCTCCTCCATGCTGAGTCTCAGCACCGGCTCTCCATTACGAGTCCATTACACCTATGATTGCAACCCCTCAGCAAACAACCTGATACTGAACACTACAAAATCAACTTCAGGAAGCACAGAGTGGACCCTGGCCCACTCTACATCAACAGGGACCTTGTGGAAAGGGTTCAAATTCCTGGGGGTTCTTGGAGGACCCCCTCTGTCTGCAATCATTACTGTGATTGTTAACAAGCCACAGCAACTAAGTGAGAGTGCTCAGGAAAAACAGGCTGGGAGAAAAGTTGCTGGTGGCCTTCTACCGCTCCTCCGCCAAGAGTGTGCTGGCGTGCTGCATCTCAGTGAGGTTAACCGGCTGCTCAGCAGCAGACAGGGGAGCTCTTCAGAGGTTCATTAGTCTCACTTGCCAGACCTTACTCCAACGCACTGCTGAGTAAAGGCCTCTTTATGGTTGTGCATTGAATCGATACCATAGCTGGCAATCGGTCCCGGTCGGTTTACAATTATTTCCCAAAAGAATTTTCAATTCAATTTTATTTTATAGTATCAAATCATAACAAGTGTTATCTCAAGACACTTTACAGATAGAGTATGTCTAGACCACACTCTATCATTTACAAAGACCCAACAATTCCAGTAATTCCCCCAAGAGCAAGCATTCAGTGGGACAGTGGCGAGGAAAAACTTCGTTTTGGGGAGAAACCTGGGACAGACCCAGGCTCTTGGTAGGAGGTGTCTGACAGGACAGACCCAGGCTCTTGGTAGGAGGTGTCTGACAGGACAGACCCAGGCTCTTGGTAGGAGGTGTCTGATGGGACAGACCCAGGCTCTTGGTAGGAGGTGTCTGACAGGACAGACCCAGGCTCTTGGTAGGAGGTGTCTGACGGGACAGACCCAGGCTCTTGGTAGGAGGTGTCTGACGGGACAGACCCGGGCTCTTGGTTGGAGGTGTCTGATGGGACAGACCCAGGCTCTTGGTAGGAGGTGTCTGACAGGACAGACCCAGGCTCTTGGTAGGAGGTGTCTGACGGGACAGACCCAGGCTCTTGGTAGGAGGTGTCTGACGGGACAGACCCGGGCTCTTGGTTGGAGGTGTCTGATGGGACAGACCCAGGCTCTTGGTAGGAGGTGTCTGACAGGACAGACCCAGGCTCTTGGTAGGAGGTGTCTGATGGGACAGACCCAGGCTCTTGGTAGGAGGTGTCTGACGGGACAGACCCGGGCTCTTGGTAGGAGGTGTCTGACGGGAAAGACCCGGGCTCTTGGTAGGAGGTGTCTGATGGGACAGACCCAGGCTCTTGGTAGGAGGTGTCTGACGGTGCCGGTTGGGGGTGTGATGAACAGTGGCAATAATAGTCACAATAAAGATAATGGAACTATGACCAGAAATAGTAGTCATAGTAGTTCATGCTATGCAGGCCTGCCTTGCATGATCCAAATCTTGTTCAAAACTTGCCATTTTCAGCAAATAGCTTGCTAGCTCGAAGTTTGTTGTTTCCCCAAACCAACAGAGTTTTGCAAGGCGAGGGACATCCGGCGGCGATGTATGTTCCGGCAATAATCCAGTAAATTAATTGTCGTTGATTCAGACTAGAGGGTCATAAAGATTGCAAAGAAACTCATGGGCTGCCCTCTGCCCTCTCTGGTAGACATTTTGAGGCCCTGTGGCAGGTGCTACAGAGACAGCAAAGCACAGACCACCAGACCTGACAACAGTTTTTTTCCCTGAACCATAAGCATTGAATGACCCTTCCTGTGCAATGTGTTAACTTGGATCTTGTGCGTTAATTACATTCCTACTGATACTGGTTCTTTAGTTTCTGCTCAATTCCTCCATTCCCTACACTGACTTCCTCACTGGTTTCATCACCTTAGACTGTTTCCCCTCTTTTATCACCTAATGTATTATTTCAAAAGTAAAAATACTGAAACAAATTTTTTTCTGTGCTGATAATAATCACATGATTGCGAATGAGCCTGAGAGGTTTCAGTCATTAAAAACATCTTAAATTAAATGTTGGTCCAAGTGTGTGAAAAGAGAATGAATCCAATGTCAAACTGCTTTTTTTTTAAATGGTAGGAAATTTGCGATTCATGCAGACTTAGGTCAAAAAGTTATCAAAATAACACATTCACACACACCTTCGTACATAAATACATACATACATACATACAAACATACATTCACACATGCATACATACATACATACATACATACATACATACATACATACATACATACATTACATACATACATATATACATTACATACATAGGCAAGGCAAGGCAGCTTTATTTGTATAGCACATTTCAGCAACAGGGCAATTCAGAGTGCTTTACATAAAACATTACAGAGCAGTTAGAAAATGATTAAAAACAAATTAAAAACATTAAAAGACAAGAATTGAAAGTGCAGTATAAGAATTTAAAGAACTGAGAGATAAAATACACGAATAAAAGTTACAGTGCAGTATAAGAAATTAAAGTTGAGTCTTTAGTTTGTCATTTTTTAATGATCAGCACCACAATGGAAAATTCACCTCCACTGTCCAGACCGAGAAGCAGCAGTCTCAGCAGAGGAGAACTCAAATTCTGTGAAAAGAACAACAACAGGTTTGGGTGAATACCTGCCAATAGGTGACTCAGTGACTCCGTACGGACAAATAGTCTGATTCCCTGAAACTGGCAGGAAACGTATCGACCACACAAACGTGCTTGTCTTGATGTAATGTCTGAAACACCAGCGCAAATGTTTATTTTTGTATTTGACCCTGGTTGCTTGTCTTCAATAATGTACACAGATATTGGTGAAAACTGAATCTCAGTATTTATCTTATCAGAGTATCTCTATTGGAGCTAAAACAAAGAGGCAAATTGCTTTGGCAAGAAATGAAACTAAAAAACAAGTGTCTGTGTTGCTGCACAGCATACCAAGTTCTTCAACAAATGATGATTTAGGTCCTGTTCATGAACTTGACACGACTCAAGCTGTTTTACATATTGCTCCCTGGTGAAATTCGTCTTTTCTTCTCTGAGCACCAGGTCTTTCTGAGCAGTCCTGCTGCTTCTATGGAACAGGACGTCTTGTTTTTCATTGGCTTAAAGCATTTCAACACTGAAGAACTGTGCTACGAAATGTGATTACTTTATTAAGCTTTTACAAGAGAAACACAAGGCCAAGTTTGTTGATAAAAATTTATTTTATTCGCTTTTTTTCTGGCATTAAATGTGATGTTTTGATTTTTATTCATGTCTCAAGTTTTATAAATCATGGTAATAAACTTGTGTCAAGTTATATTGGAAATGTTTAAATCTTGCAAGAACAAGATTTATGTTAAGCATATAGTAAACATGTTGATGCAGTGAGGCAGATGTATCCCCCAAGTCATGAATAAGAAGCAATATGGTTATTAACAACATAACTACATCCTCATTAACATCCCATTGGCCTCTGAAACAAAGCAAATTACTAGAAATCCAGCCTTGGAACATACTCAACAGTATGTTGTTTGCTTCACTCCATAACAGCAATTACCAGAAGCCCTTCACCTTCGCTGATTAGACATCACGGCTAGGCAAAAGAGCCACTGCTAGTTCTGAGCAACACAGTCTCACTTCCAGTGTTCCAGTAGGATTTTAAAAGAACTTTTAGAGCTAATGTTAGATGGTAGCATGGCTAGTGAATGGTAGGCAACATTTGCATTAACATGAACTAGCTCAAGTTGCTTAATGGCAGATAAACTGGATAACAGCTTGGTAAAAAATAATGCATATTAACAATTCAAGTTTAATTCACCTTCACTGTGTAGAGAGCTCTAGAGGTCCTTCTGACATAAGAGAGAAAATGGCAGAGTGTGCAACAGTCCTGGGCTGTTGTTGATCCTGTTCCCATTTGGCAAGGCTTTACATTTTGAACAAAACATAACTTCTTTCATTCCTTTGACCATGACTGAGTTAGGTACACCGCTTAAAATTAAAAATATTCTACAAGATTCACATATGTTTGAAAGAGAAATATAAATGATTGGTGAAGAATGCATTAAATGCATATTTTTAAATTGAACAACCCACCATTTCCCTTTTTTTCAGTGAGTAAATATACTTTATTACATCCCAACACTGGCCACAGGGCATACATCCCACAGACATTACTTATTAATAGGATACATATATTGTTGTTTGTTCATTTCCCATCTATACAAGTGATCCTCTTGATGCCTTGGTCCCTTTAGCCTCTCATAGTCGACCTTTTGTCAAGAATCTCGCTGTTATCTTTGATAGTTCGTTCAAATTAGATAAGCAAATTAGTCTAGTAGTCAAATCCATCTTTTTCCAGTTGAGACTGTTGGCAAAGGTGAAGGCCTATCTTTCTCCTTAAGACTTAAGAAAGTTATTCATGCTTTTATTACGTCTCGGTTAGACTACTGCAACTCTTTATACTTGGGGGTCGATCAGTCATTACTAAATCAGCTCCAGTTAGTACAGAATACAGCTGCTCGCCTTTTAACTGGTACAAGAAAACGGGAACATATTACACCTGTCACTACACCTTGGCCTCTCTTCATTGGCTTCCTGTACGTTTTCAGGATCGATTTTAAGATCTTATTGCTTGCTGTCCTGTCTCCCAAAAGGTGGAATGAGCTCCCTATTGACATAAGGACGGCCGAAAGCCTACACATCTTCCGCCAAAGGCTAAAAACACATCTCCTCCGAGTACACCTCGGATAAACATAAAAAGAAATTAAAAAATATATATTTCTTGAAGCTGCACTTTCATCTCTTTGTAGCTTTGCTCATTTAAAGCTAATGTACTTGCACTTACTACTTGTTGTCTGGAGTTTGCACCTTCAGGGTTGAAAGCACTTAATTTGAAGTTGTTTTGGATAAAAGCCTCAGCTAAATGACATGTATTGTAATGTAATAATTGGCCCCTTTTTATCTAGCTAAACTTTTACATCGCTACACAGCAGAACACTGAGGTCAACCAACCACTAGCTTTTGGATGTCCCAAAAGCTTGGCTAAAAAGTAGAGGGGAACGAGCTTTTGCGGTGGGTGCTCCCATCCTCTGGAATAGCCTTCCATATTCAAGAGGGCACAGACTATACTCTTAAGTCCTTGCTAAAGACACACTTTTTTACTCTGGCCTTTGGTCCTGAGTGTGAGTGTCAAATGTCTTTTAATGTGTTGTGTTGTTTCATGTGTTTTGTAAAAGGATTGTTTTGAATTTGATATTCTGTCTTGTTCAACACAGCGGTCGACCACAGTTGTTTAAATGTGCTATATCAGTGTTTCTCTAATGGGGGTTCGTGTATCTGAAGTCTCTTTTATATAGACCTTAGGGGTCCCTTAATGCTGTATCTGAAGTATCTTTTATATAGACCTTAGTGGGCCCCTAATACTGTATCTGAAGTCTCTTTTATATAGGCCTCAGTGGTCCCCTAATACTGTATCTGAAGTCTCTTTTATATAGGCCTCAGTGGTCCCCTAATACTGTATCTGAAGTCTCTTTTATATAGACCTTAGTGGTCCCACAATGAGCTTTCCTTAGGATGTGCCATTTCTGAGTCTGTAGCTATTGAGGAGGAGAGAGGGGGGGGCAAGGTGGAGGGTGGGGGTGTGGTCTTGACCAACAGCCACTTTGCTCGTTTGAAAGCCATGATGTCTCTCTCTCTCTCTCATGGATGGGCTAAATTCTCTGGGCGGGCAAAGCAGAGAAAGGGGAGGTAACCTTTCCCCTTATGACCTCATAAGGAGAAGATTCCTGATTGGTCCATCAGAGCTTTCATTTTCTCAAAGGCAGAGCAGGATATCCAGGGCTCGGTTTACACC